>NC_073692.1:128025239-128259571 GCF_029784155.1 Uranotaenia lowii
CATAGTAGGCACGACTTCCGTTGATAATTCGCCTCCGGATCTCTCGGCTGGTGTCATTGTCTGCGGCACCAGTGAGCCGAGATAGACAAAGTCTTCGACTATCTCCAGCTCGTCGCCGTCGATCGTGACCTTGTTACTACTGGACAAGCGGGTTTGGTCGGTCTCGGATCCGCAGGCCAGCATGTACTTCGTCTTGAACGTATTAATCATCAACCCAATCCTTCCTGCTTCGCGTTTCAGTTTGCGGTAGATCTCCTCCACCGCCACTGATGATCTGCCGACTATATCAATTACATCGGCAAAGCAGATAAGTTGACTGGATCTGTTGAAAATCGTGCCCCGCATTTCGCCCACCGCTCGTCGAACACCTTCTAGCGCCACGTTGAACCTTGTCGAAGCCCCCTGCGCGATTCGAATGAACTCGACAATTCACCCGAAATCCGCACACAGCACTGAGTTCCATCCATCGTCGCCTTAATCAGTCTGATCAGCCTCCCGGAAAAGCCGTTCTCGTCCATGATTTTCCATAGCTCGTTACGGTCGATCGTGTCGTATGCGGCTTTGAAGTCGATGAATAGATGGTGCGTAGGGACTTGGTGTTCCCGGCATTTTTGGAGGATTTGCCGTAATGTGAATATCTGGTCCGTCGTAGACCGTCCCTCCATGAAGCCGGCCTGGTGACTTCCCGCGAATCTGTTTGCTTGTGGCGTTAGGCGGCGGAGTAGGAATCGGGACAACACTTTGTAGGCGGCATTGAGGACAGTGATCGCTCGGTAGTTCTCACAGTCCAATTTGTCGCCCTTCTTGTAGATGGGGCATAGTACCCCCTCCTTCCACTCCTCCGGTAGCTGTTCTATGTCCCAGATCCGTACTATCAACCGGTGTAGGCAATCGACCAGCTTGTCCGGGCCCATTTTGATGAGTTCAGCTGCGATACCATCCTTCCCAGCCGACTTTTAAACTATTAAACTTCATTTTACTCATATTTTATTTAAGGTCCATACGCCAATGCCCGCTCCTTGGCCAAATCCGGCCAGAAGATTGTTGGAACGTTGTGGGCCTTTAGGAGAGGAAGCAGTCGCTTCTGGAGGCACTCTTTCATGTACACCTGTTCGTTCGTCGTGTCCTGGGTCACGAAAGGTGCACTCCGCCCCTTGCACGTGCAGATAAGTTGCCAAACCAGGAGTTTATTCGCAAATTTGGACATCTTCTGAGTGCGGACATGCTCCGGTACGCTGAACTTATCCTTGACCGTGAAAAACAGGTTTAAAGTCGGCCTTCACATATCTTTCGTCGTCCATGATGCAGCATTAAACACTGATCTTACTGACTGGACACTCGATTTCGTTTGTTGGATAATTTTTCCAACAGTACGCAATATGGATTCCACAGTGCGCATCGATCGATTTGAAGAAATGTTATCCCAGTTAGAAATTACCAGCCAACTTTCGAAAAAATAGGCAATTTCGACGATAACATCGGGCTAAACAGGTAAATCGGCAAAATGGTAGGTTCGCCACCTACCGTCGGTATTGCGAACCTGCTAAATTTGACGAAAAAAATTAGCCAGAAAATGAACGAATTTTTGTTCTAAGAGTCCTGTCAGTATGATCAGTGATTAAACTTTCGTCAGCATGTTGAGGTACAACTTCCTGACACGGGTTTTGACGGACTTGTTCTGCTTCTCGTCGCGATTGGGGGCCTTTTGTATCTTGAACGACAAAACTTCGGCTTTGGTGCAGCTTCTTAGCCACATCCCGAACAGAGGCGTTCGGGTTTCGGTTGACTACGTGGTTGTGATTTTTGGTGTTGTACGGAATACCTTTTCCTTCACTTCTGGGCTTCCGATCGGTGGTTATCCGCTTAATCACTCGCGACACCGTGGAATTCGCGATTCCCAACGTTTTAGCGATGGAACGATGCGAGAGATCCTTGTTCTTGTGATGAATAGCTGTTCTTTCGACTCCATTTTCGCGAGTTTTGATCACAGGACTTTAAAACTTGCAGGATGTAAACAATGCACTATGAACTAAATCTACCCAAATTTTCTTTAAATTCTACCTAGCGGTTGAAAAGTTAGAGCAATTTCGTAGTGTGGCAATTTCATCGTGGACACCCTTTAAGACGATTTGTTACATACACAATCTGTATTAAAATTCTCAGATTAGCCAGTAGAAATATGAAATAAGAATCAGGTTTTAATTTAAAATCTAAATACGCAATCATAGACTTAAATCCATATGTCTATTAAAAATAAATTCAAAATATTTATTTAAATCTAATTGAAATTTGGCAACACGCTAGAACACTTTAAGTTGCCAAAAATGTCAAAATAAAACATTTTTCGCAATATATATTTTCAGTTATTCATTTTTGACCTTTGGTATATTTTTGCTTGTTTTAAAAAATAAATCAATGTTATGTTATGTTTTATTGACATTTTGGATTTTGTTTTTTTTTTTTAAATTTATAATATTTTTCATAATTAAAACGTTTATTGTTTTAGATTTTTTTTTTTCTGAGAATTTAACACTTCGGTCATTCTTTCCAATTCCTGCTGTGTTAGTAAATACCTCCAAGAAAATTTTGGTTACTAAATTTATAATCGTACTAAGGAATATCAGTAGTTCACATCAGATCGCTAAGATCAAGGTCAAAAAAAGTTTTCTACTGATACAAAATATTCTTTCAAAAACAATTTTAACCTCAACCTTTTGTTTTGTTTTCGTTATTTTAATTTCAAATTCCACATTTTTGGTTTTTTTTATAATTAACACTCCATAAGTAGGATATTATTAAGAAGTGCCCTGGGCATGGTTGAAGGCTCAATTATACCACTTGGATATGATTGGGTATGCCTTGTCGAATAAGTATCATTCTGTTGTAAAACTATTACAGTTTTTTGATACTTAGGAGCACCACCCGATCACTAAACATTCAATCAACCAGTTAAAGGTCCGATCAGTAATGATTGTTTGACCGAGAATTGTCATGGTTTATTTACACAAAACACTTACACACCGTGACAACAAAACTCTGTCTTACAAAGGCTAATATTTGTTACTCATTTCACATGACACAACACTACTCACTGTGACAACTAAACTCAGCCTTACAGAGGCTACTATTTGTTGCTCATTTCACATGACACAATTCTACTCACTGTGACAACAAAACTCAGCCTCACAAAGGCTACTATTTGTTGCTCATTTCACATGACACAATACTACTCACTATGACAACAAAACTCAACATGACAAAGGCTACTTTTTGTTGCTTACTTCACATGGCAGAATATTACTCACTGGGACAACAAACCGCATCCCTACAAAGGCTTCTATTTGTTGCTCACTTTACAGAACACAATACATCTCACTGTAATAACAAATAGTAGCCTTACAAAGGCTACTTTTGTTGCTCATTTTACACGATTCAACACTACTCACTATGACAATAAACCTCGGCCCTGCAAAGGCTACTATTTGTTGCTCACTTCACATGCCACAATACTACAAGTAAAAAAGGATTCAAATCCCTGCAAAACCCGTCTAAACCAAACAGCTTGTGTAGCCTTCGCTTTTTCAAATGTCACATAATCCTGTTGGCATTGGAGCAGTGTAGTGATTTTCGACGATCTGAAATTAACGGTTCGTCAAAACGTTATCGATGAAATAGTTACTGTTGATTTTACTTAGAAAAAAATGCCTAGAACTAGGTAGAAGTGAAAATTACGCTTCGAAAAAAAAACTGATTTAATAAAAATATCATAGGAAAAATACTCCCGGCACTTTATAAGTAAAATGCCTTAATAAAGCTATTTGTAAATAAAAAAAATAAGTATAAATATCTTTTTCCATCTGTCTTGAACGAACCCATCACCCTAAATAAAACGGAAATTTTACAGAATCTCGACAATGGAAGTGGAATAGCTCGATTGGCATAGGGGGGGCAACCCATATCCCGCCTACCACCACCCACCTCATTGAGGGAGGATACTGGATTTCCACTCAAGAGTGCTCGGCGTCGAGTGTGCCGTCGCTCGTGGGAAGCAGAAGCCCTTCACTCTCACACATTCGCAGCCACCACACAGTTTAGCATAAATGCTGCCGCGCGCCGTTTTTTCAGCACCAGCACTCAGACGATTCCCCATCCGATGGTATTCATTTTCTATCGGAGGAAAATTGTTGGAAAAATGGACTTTTTTGCTTCTGTTGTTTTCCACCTTCTCGGCCGCTCGCAGTGGTAAAGTTTCCTCCCAGTGAGATAGGAGAGTGTGTGCGTGTGTGTCCCCAATGAGCCCCGGAGTCATTCAGGGCTGCCAGCATAGTATTTTTTTTCAAGAAATACATTAACTTGTTCCAACAAGATTCCACAACCAAAATTACTTACACTAAACCCAGAAGATGTTACAAATGATTTCACTTATTGAGAAAAATTATCACTGGGGGTAACTTCAGCCTGTCACATTATGTTTAAGCCGTTTAAGCACGATTTTGAAACAAACCTGCTCATTTCGGGTGACGTTTAACCATCTGATTTCTGCTGTGTGTTGTTGTTTACAGTTCAACTTTAAACTCTGTAAATCGTGAGCTCCACTTTGGAGGAGAATTGGATTCGGAAATATGGAGAGGAAAGCAGCTTTATGGACAAAACAAATCAGGATGAACTGGGTCCGGTGGACAAAACTTTGGACCAGAAAGTTATTACGCCATGGCGCGCCAGTAAGAAAACTGCCTCAGTTCCGGATATAACCTATGCACTGTCCATCGTACCAGGGCGAGATTCGGTCCAAAGACATATCAGAAGTAGAAAATGCCTATGCGTCCATATTGCGTTGCTCGATGCGTCCCATTGCTCCTGCCACATAAGCATTGATGCTGCTCTTTGAGCGTTGCTGTGCATACAACTCGCATGGCTATCAGTCGATGGGTACTCCGTAATTTGGATCTCCACTTCAAGAACAGAGCTCCGTATGGCCGTTCCTCTGTATGGTAGTTTTGGTAGTGCAACCCTCGCAAGAAGACATCTCTTGCTACTCTTTGGACCTTGGTAGTTCGGCATAATCCAGGCCTATGAGTCGATGACTTTCGACGCATTATCACAACAATGTTACGCAATTATTATAGGTGCTTCTGTTTCGAAGATGCGGTGTGTCTATCAACGGTAATCTCCATGTGCGGCACAACTCTTTTGTTGGTCACGAGTATTACTTCGGTTTTATGGCGGGCTATCTGAAGCTTGACTTCCTCCATTCAGATGCCAAACTTTTTCATATACACTGAAAGATTTTCTACCTTCTCGATTGTTTCGTCGTTGATCATGAGCACGATATCGTCTGCAAATTTGACTATGCCGACTGCCTGCTGGTAGTTGGCATTCCAAAGCACAAGTCCGAGTACAGAACCATGTGGAACACCCGCTGTTCGGGCTGAAGTTTTCTGGTATCCTGCAGAGGGTATTGGGAACACGTATCCACTGTGGTCCTCAGGCCACCGAATCTCGCTATTGCAACTCTAAAGGCTTGGCCTCATGGGTTGACGTCTACGGTCTCTTTGTGCATCCTCGATTGAGTGCTACCCTAGCTGCTTGATAAACGACACCTCCCGTTTCTCTCTTTTGTGGTCCACCAGAAAGCTGTTTTCTCCACCACTTGAGTATACTTCTTCTGGGCATAGTTTTGTCGCCCACCGCTACTATCATTTTCGTAAATTGTTCAGCTTTATGCACTTACGATGCTCTCTACAAGCTTAAAGCTTCGACGCAGACTTTCTGATCGGAAGCTTTAGTCTTCTATCTCCGCTCTTGGACCGACGGTTGCCTCGCTACCACAGGATTTCGGCCTCCTACGCTATAGCGTATTGCTTGGAAGAAGATGCCGTTTATTTCTGCAATCACGAATCCGTCCCGAGAATCTGTCACTATCTCCTAAAAATATGAAAACTTCCCGTGACTTCGCAGACCTATTTGCTGCTCAGTTACCATCTCCATTCCGCGGCATTCTATATGGTTCCGAGAATAGCACTACATCGCATTTCTTGTAGGCGATCGCTCTAGCAGAAGCTGTGCAACTTTGCTATGGTTCAGATTTAGCTGGATTACATCCACTTTTTACTTGCTTGCCTTTATCTTTTTGTACGCCAGGCAGTCCAAGCCATCAGTTTCGTAGGGTTGGGCCGTTAAATTTTTGCAATCTCTTGCGAATTGACCTTCTCCACCACATCTTCGGCTACATCGTTACCGGTCTGGTCCGTTGCAGCTTCGAGATTGGTTAGCAAAGCCCCAGCAACTAAAGCAGCGCTGCATTTGTTCCGGTATCTTGGGTGCGTCCCCAATGATTACCCAACTCTTACACTCCCTACCGTCTGTAGCGTGTTAGTCGCTGTTGGTGAGAGAGGAATCTTGCATTCCATCATACGCCTTTCTTAGTCTTATAGCTTCTGATTCCTTGTTCATGCCAGGTATGCTGGAGTGCGCTTTCTCGAGCTTTTCCGCAGCGGTAAACTCATCCAAGTCCTTGTATTAAATAGATGCGACCCGCGATAGCGCTCGGACAGTCGCTTCCTCACCTAGAATGCTTTCAACAAGACTCTTGAAGTCGGCGATCTTAACTGCCGGTTTTTTTCAGCTCGTAAAGCAGTTCGCTTTTTTAAAGTGCGTCTTGTTTTGGCGACGCTCTCGCCAAGAGCAGATGACTTTGGCTATGCGCGGAGCTCCCGGAACAAGTCCGCATACGTTGTGCCTTCTTAGGGCATCACCCTTGGACATCACTCGTGTTGGATTTTGGGGGTGTTGTTGGTTGCATGATGACCTTTCTTTTGCGTTCTCCTTTCTATTACGAGCCATTCGAACCAGCCCCCAGCAGGGGTTTCTCCGTCGGCATTCTCGTAGTCCGTACCCCGCCTTTTTTTGGAGGAAACATTCACGACGGGGAAGTCACGATCTCTTTTCACGGTTCTTCTTGGCTTGGACTCTTTTGAGGGTCCTTGAGAAGTAACCAATTTTGCTTACAACAGTAGTCACATAAAGGCTCTCTCTCTCTCTCTCTCTCTCTCTCTCTCTCTCTCTCTCTCTCTCTCTTCAGCTTCTTTCTTCGCTGCTCTCTCGGGATCGTTTTGTGTTGGCGGTACAGAAGCCAATGTTCCTGAGTTTTCAAGGCTCAGTTCGACAACCTGATATAACTATTGAATTTCCCTGATTTTTTGTAAACATGCCTGATTTGGCCTGATTTTTGCGAATATGATGAAAACGGGTAGTAAGGAACTGGATTAGGTACCATTGCTGAAGTTAAAAAGTGAAAATGTGGCTAAAACAAAGCAATCGAATGATTCCCTTTAGTTCTTATTTAGAAAAAGGAAATTAAAGGAAATTTTCGATTGCTGATTCAGTACAATTATTAAACCAAGTAGGCGCACATCGCATATTAGAGAAAAAGGTCACCACTTTGAGCGAAATTTCCGTTACTTTAACGTAACCGGATTTTTATTTCACCAGTTCCCTGATTTTTGAAATTAAATGTAGGCAAAACTGGTTGGCGGTGGAAAATTTACTGAACTCGCGTAACCAACAGGACTGCGCTTTTTATAACCTCGGCTCGTCGTCGCAGCGGCTCTCTGATTGACGAATGTTGTTTCTCCTCGTTCTCCTTCTTCGGGCCGCTCTCCTTCTGCTTATCCATTCTTTCTTCTTCTTTCTGAACAATATTCTTGTTTAGTGCCACCCTACTAGTAGCTAGAGAAACATACGATCCGCTGCTCCAGTGCCCTGCTTTAGCGCAGAAAGGACTTCATTATTGTGGGATGCGTCCATCAAATGGAAATCAAACAATATGTACCACAATAACGTTTTTTTTTAAATAGTTGTGATTTTTTCTAGATTCATCGTGTTTGAAAATTATGTCTAATAGAAATTTCTACAGGAAACGAATATTTAATTTGAGAAAAAAAAAGATTTTTCTTAGAAAAAACCAATGGATAAATCGAATCTTCAGTGCCCAAAACAGAAATCAACTCTAATTTTATTTTTTTCCAAAACAAAAAACAATAACAAAGGTAGGGCTAGAAGTTGGTCACTTTTTAGTAACATTGTCCCTTTTTTCAGGCTGGTCACCCACTTTTTTTTTAATTTGGTCACTAAAGTCACTATTTTTCTAATAATTTCCTTACAACTGAGCCTATTTTTTCACTTTTTCTACTTATTATTAAAAACATTTTATTTTTTCAAGGCTCGCGATATGTATTCATAACTTTATCATTAGTTTATTCGTTTATTTCTTATTTGACGAGTTCCTTTGCTTTCCATTTCTTTTTAAAATTTACACGACTTAAATTGGGAGAATGGCTCAGATTCAGTAAGGAAAATTATTGTTTTGTTTTGCTTTGATATTTTGCTTACACTTAAACATTGTTTGGATGAAAATTTATATTCAAACAGAATTACTTTTTCGCCTAAAAATTACGTTTTTTTTGTTTATTTGTGACTTTACCAACGTTTTGGCATTCGTTTCAAGAAAAACAAAAAGTAAATTTATTACATAAAGTGTTTCTTATAGAGACACTCTTACAGCATGTTTAACCAAAAGAATTGGAGTGTTATTACTTTTAAAGTTAGAATTTGTTAAAATATAATTCTCAACATAATTTTAAAAAAAAATCACTCAAAATCTGTACAGTGCGCTTAATCACATGGCAGGAAACATTCCATGCTATTAATGCTCTTGGTTGTATTGAATGGAAGGTGAACTTGTGAAATTTTTTTTCAAAATATTCGATCACTATAAGTAATTTCTGGACCTTTTTAGAGGTTTACTGATATATATTCTAGAGTATTTCAAGAATTTTCTGAGCTGTTTCTTGGATCTGTTAAATTTTTAAAGAAATTGTCGTGTTAAATCGTTTACCGGTTTTATGGTATGGTTTATGGTATTTTTTATCGCAGATTTCGTAATTGAATAAAAACTGTTGGATTGTGAGAATTCCTGTCGGATTTTAACCCGTTTCAATGATTATTTTTTCCATCACAGAGGTCGTAGTTGAATAATAACTGTTGAATTTTGTTTGGACACTTTTCTCGTAGCTTACTTGTAAATATACTATATTTTCAAGAAAGCTACAAAAATGTGTTCAGACAAAATCCAACTGTTTTTAATCAATTACGATCTCTGCGATTGAAAAAAAAAACAATAAAACGGGTTCAACTCCTATTGGAATTCAGTTTACACTCAGGAAGAAGGCCAAGATCAACGACCGAAACGTCGAGCAAATTAAAAAAAATGCCAATTACAAAATTAAGAACCAAAAACCATCAGTCGTTTAAAATTACCTGAAAAATAACTATTTCATGAAATGTTCCGTAAATGTAAATTTAACTCAATTTCAAATAAATTTTTTAAAGTGTTCGTTGACCATGTGTTGTTTTCTTATTTGCATTTGCAGATTTCTCACATATAACAATTTTGTTTAAAATGTTTTGTTTCTGTAAACTTATTAAGAATTATAACTTTTTTCCCCTACTATGTTACCCTACTTTTTTACCGCATTGTCGCTTCTAGCCTTTCAAAGCAGACCAGTGTCCGCCTCAGGTAATACCTGATTTCGAGTGCATAATCCGAACTCGTTTGGGTAGGTCATTATCAGGTATTTCCTGAGGCATACGTTGATCCGCTTTGTTGATGTTTTTTGTTTTGAAAAATCATAACATGACAGTTGATTTTTATTTTGAACTGTGAAGGTAACATTTGTTCAATGACTATTTGAAAAAGAAATCTTTTATGTTCAAATTAAAAATTTGTTTTCAGTAGAAATTGCACATGTTTTTCAGTTTCAAATCCGATGAATCTAGAAAAAAAAACATATCTACTTTAAATAAACGTTATGGTGGCACATATAGTCGGATTTCCAGTTGATTTTGGTTTTAATCTAGTTTAAGTACTGCGCGATCATTGAACATGCTTAATGTTTTTGTTATTCAGCGGACCATCAAATGTCAGAAAAGTTGTAAACAATCAGAAATCAGCTCTTCGTTTGACAAGCTGGGAAAAAGCTGATTGGGGGAGGGACTTCTGTTAAATTTAGTCGCCTCTTACGGCATGGTTCAGTGATCCCGTGTGCTTCCTCCAACTGGTATCATGTGCTCTTTCAGCGTCAACTTTCCACATTTGAACGCTGCAAAAAAACACAATTGATGGTATCTAAAATACTCAAAATCTGACACAGAGGATGATAAAGGGATTTCTAAGAACGTTTTAATTGACTTCGGATACGCTTTGGATCAGAGGTGTGCACAATAAACCAAGAAGCAAGGTCATGGATTTTCCAAACTGGCAACACTGCCAACATCCTTGCTTTCCACATACTCAAGGAGCGTGTATAGGAAAATCAAAAACCGACGACGACCAACGAAACGAGTCTCGAACGAGGCAGCTACACTTCTTTTCCGTCGGTCCAGTTTTCGAGTGAATTTTCCCACATTCGGATGGATTTTTCCCGCAGTTGTGCCATTTGCTAGCAGCCCGATATATCGAGCACGGTAGGGAAATCGATGTGTTTGGTCATCAGAGTGCCCTTCCGGGGCAGCAGAAATTTGGTCCAATTCGATTAGTGCAGCCAGCTACCGACCGAGTAGGTTATTACGACAACTGATCGGATCGGATGGCACCGAGTGAAGGTTTTTGGGTAGGCTCCAGGCTCCTTTTCAATCGTCGTCATTGATTAAATGCTATCGATGGGAAGTAGTATAAAGCAAAGTGTGAACTGAAAATCCCCCTCCCTAGTGACGTTAATTAATGGGTCTAGCTCAGGACTCGAGCATTGATTGTTGTGGCCAAGTGGCTGGTGGTATTTTCTAGTATTGGCAGTGAAAAAACGAACGGGAACGCGAGAATGGCACACTTACGGGATCCACCAATACGCTCACATCGCTGATGAACGGAACTTTATTATCAAAGTGTCATTTCTCGGATTATTAATAGCAATATTTTTTTTCTCTCTATTTTTCCCACACGGATTCTTCGACGCCTCCGGCAAAAACTCGCACTTGTGAAAACGGATTGCAGCGATATGAAGTTCTAGCGTGTAGGGGGTTTGTCTTTTATGTTCGATTTTGGTTAGTTCTGTAAATAGAAGTATTAATTTTCAACAACCGCCACGAGCGCGAAGTATGTTGTTCTGGTGAATGAAAAGGTGAAAAATGAATAAATTAAGCCATTGAAAATTATCAAGAAAAAAAGAAGGAAAAATCAGTGTTCAACGGCAGAGGAAAAGTGTGCACCGAAAGGGTAGGGAAAGTGCGATTTTTGGTTTGGGAAGAGGAAAGGCAGAAGGCCGAAGAGTGAATATCGAAGAAAAGTCCTGTGTGAGTGGGTGAACAACACAGAGCAAGAAAGCAGCAGAAAAGTGCGAGAGCAGCGAGAGAAGAAGAGTGCAAAGTGGAGCAACAAAGTGGATCATTCCTTCTAGACCACCATCGTGTGGAGCACCAGCAGAAGAACCAGCTGAAACCGGTCCAAACTTCTTCGACCAGGAGCTAGCCTTTGGAGGACCGAGGGAAAATCTACCAGCCGCTTCCTTCTCCGGGAAAACCTCCCACATCAACAACAAAAACAGCATCATCAACAACCGAACGGCTGTTGTCGAAGCACACCAAGCTACCATTCATCGTTTTCTTATTTCATGAAATCCGGTCGATAATCGGCAAGATGGAGTGCAAATTGATTTCACGATATTCGCCACTACTCGTGCTATTCTTAGCAACGCTAGTAAATGCACAAACAGGTATTTAAAACATTTTCTCTTTCCCATTTTTACACATGTTATCTTAAACAGTATATTCCTAAGGTAAATTTATTATTTCGACCCAATCGTTCCGAAACCGATGGAAATTTCCGGTTCCGATGAGTAAAATGTCAAGAAGCGCAAAGGTCCAAAGGTGCTGCTGGAAAGCGCTAGTTGACCTGAACAACTGTCATCACAGGACTAAAAAGTATCATCAATTCATTTCCACAACCATAGCTTCATAATCATCATTTCATTGGAGTCACCTTTGATTGGTTTTATTTCAATCATTTGTCATTCGCTACAAATCACAGACAGCTTTTCTGGTTTCGAAAAAAAAAATGATAAAAATTACTCAATTTAGCTTTAACTTTGGTTGAGTTATAAACAGGTTCAGGAATACCTAGGATTTTTTAAATTTAAATTTTGAAATTAATTTTTCTTAGTAGCGGGCACTTTTCAAATCCTTTTTTTGTTAATTACAATACACTTCTGAATAATATTTAAAATTTATTGAGTTCGATATTTTCCTAATTTTAGGAGCCCAAATTACAATTAAGGGGCAGGATCATCGACCGCTGTTAATGTTTCTGATTTATATCCCATCACACGAAATGAAGAAGATCGCTCAATTTGGCATTTGTTTTATAAAAAAAAACCGGTTAAAATAGTTTGTAGTTTGTTATCATAAGAGTTATAAGAGTCTGTGAATTTTTGGAACATTTCCCCTGTTTCCTAACTTTTTTCGAACTGGACTGGACTAATTAAAGTTTAGCAATTTTCTGAGTAGTCTTCAGTTTTCAAGAAGGAACCCCCATTTTTGGTGCATATGTTTTAATAACTGATTTTTAAGATTATGGAGTCCTGAACTCGAATCTTTCCTAGTTTTTGTGATGGGACGTTAAGAAGTTTAAAAACTTATCACTTCGAGTAAACCCAATTTATAATTGATAACTGATGAACCTATCTGAAAAACAAAAACAGATTTTAACTCTTTTCACTATCCTTCTTTCAATCAAGAATTCAGATTTGGTCTAGATTGTTTCCTTGTAGGAGCACAAAAAAAAAATCAAAATAAATTCTTCAGTTTTTGGAAAATAGAAAAGAAAACATTATATCTATTTCTCACTTTCCAATACAAATTCTTTTTATTTTTTCTTGAAAACCCCTGTTGAATACAGCAAAGCCTTTGACTTATGATTTAAAAATATCTTAGATTTTTGGTTTGAAATTTCTTTAAATTTTCGTCAAAATCCCCAAATTTACCAGAACGGCAAAAATTTAACATAAAGCTTAGTTAATAAAGAAATTTGAGAATTATTTGATCGAAAAACTTTTTGAGAATAAAATAAAAGTAATCTTATGATCGATCATGGAAAAGTATGAAAAAAAAAATCACTTTTTATGACTTACACTTCGTTTAATCTGCATTTTAGATGACTGAAATTTCCGCTACTTTTTTTACCAATACTTCTTATTTGGCAGAAGCTGGAGACAATTTGGTGGATTCAGCTGTTTCAAATTTAACAAGACTTGATTATTTTTGAGCCCCCAAAACACATTTTCATTGGGATGTCAGCATTCAAAATTAAACAAAACTGACTTGACTTTCCTGATGATGATGATATTACGCATTTTATTTTTGGTATAAAAACAGATTTGGTTGCTCTCGATTACAAAATGACGGATTTCTCATCACTCGATTGCATAATGATGGATTTGAGAGAAAACTGTGCACAATTATTTTTGTCTTTTACTCTTGCATCTTCAATATCTCATAAATGCGATAGCCTTAAATTGTGCTTTAAAACTAAGCAGAATTGAACATTTTACAACCAATCCAACGCTTTCAAAATTTCGCAGATCTGATTACTAGAAACTCAGCTTTCACTAAAAGGAAGTGTCCCATTTCTAAATGAACTAAATACTAAACTTAAAAAAAAACTTTTTTTTAAATTTTTTTTTTCTCAAAACCGCGATTATTCATGATCTTCTAAAAAGTGTACCAATGAATTAATTTTTTTCTTTCTAAATTTTTCATATTATTCCACATTTTTTTTCTCAAAAAAGTGCATTATTTGCATTAAATAAATTTTTACCTCGTTACAAATGTTATCTCTAAAACATGTGTGATTGAAAATTAATTTTGTAGATCAAAATCGTAATTCCAGGTAAGAATGATTTCCATCTGTCATGCTTCAGATTTTCACTTTATAATCGTCTTTAACAAACTTCCAGTTATTTTCAAAGAACAAACCTCTTATTTTTTAAGTTCGGTAATTTAGCTGATAGTATTAAAAATAACCGAAATTCTGCTAAGTTCTGTAAATGTATTGAAAAAAAAATATTTCAAAATAGTTCTGTCAAGCCATCAAGCCATTTGTTTAGGTTTTTTATGTGGCGCTCAAGCATAGTGCAATAAACACCTTATTTGAAATTTTCGGTAATATAGGAACTTAAAAAAATTGGAACTTTTAACAGTTTTTAAAATTTGTTGGATGTCTCTTTAGAACTTGAAAATTTTCTAGCAAATGAGACCTATTTTGAGCGATTTTTTTCGAGCAATCGAATGATGATTTTTGAAAGGACTGACGTGGAAAGTAAAGTTATAGCTGATTTTACCCTCAATTCCCCTACATATTTGAATACTTCAGTAGAAAACCTGTCCGGACTAGAAAATTATGAACCAAATGCAATGTATTTTTTTACCGAGGAATCGAATGTAGTCGGTTTGAGCCACCACACTCTTCAAAAAACGGAATTAAAGATGATTTACTCTAAATTCCCCTACATTTTTAAAATAGTTCAGATAAAGCACGTTCGGACTTGAACATTTGGAAGCAAATGAGACCAAACTAGAGCAATTTTTCTTTCGAAAAATCGAATGACGACTTTTTGAAAGTTGGAAGGCTTCACGCTTTGCAAAGTGGAATTCTGGCTGATTTTACTTTCAGTTCTCCTACATTTCCCAATTAATTCAAAAGAAAACATGTCCGGACTTGAAAATTTAGAACCTAATGCAACCTTTTTTGTATATTTTTTTGCGAGGAATCGAATGAATAGTCTATTTGAGCCACCGCACGCATCAAAAAATGGAGCTATGACTGATTTATTCTAAATTCCCTTATATTTTCTAATAGTTCAGAAAAAGCTTTTTCAAACTTGAAAATTTTCAAGCAAATGAGAGCTAGCTTGTGTGATTTTTTTCCCCGAGGAATTTGATGATCGCACGCTTCAAGAAGTGGAGTTATGGATATTTTACCCTTAATCCCCCTACATTTTTCAAATAGTTTATAACAAGCATGTTCGGATTTCAAATTTTGGTTTTTTCTCTTGCGTGATGGCTGATTGAAACACCGCATGTTTAGAAAAAATGGAGGTATGACTGTTTTTACACTCAATTCAACATTTGGTTCAACATGTTTAAGTGGGAAAAGGCTTTTTGCTAAATTAAATTAAAAATGTAGGGTTATCTTGAGTAAAACATTTTCATTTTCATTTGAGTAAGTATTTCCCGATAAGTGCGGTGCTTCAAACAGCTATAATTCGATTCCTCGGAAAAAATCATTCAAGATAAGTCTCATTTGGTACATTGCGTGAGGGGACACAACTCTCATATTTTTCAAGTGATTTTCTTCTAAACTTTTTCGCCTACAAGTTTCGACATAGCTAAATGAATCATTGCATCGAAACTACTGAGCTCAAGCATTGTCAAATACTTTACATGTCATTTTGTACACAAGAAAGATTTACTGTAATACTAGGCACCTCCATTTTTAAATCATTCAAAATAGGAATTAATCAAAATTTACTAAAAACATTTTTGAAAATTTTAGAATATATTGCTAATTATTCGGCTTGTCATTGATTTAACATTATGGTTAACCCCACTTGGCTTCAATATTTTGCATAGTGTGGTCTTCTTTTAATCTAGAGATAGTCCACCTAGGAGGACTTTTATTCAACCATAGAAAATAGCTCTAATATGTGAGTTACATCATTGTGCAGTGTTCAGACTTCAGACACTAAAAACATGTCTATTTCCTGACGGGCTCAAACATGAAAAAGTTGATTAAATCGTTCAAAAATGCATTTTAATATTTTTTTTTGCCTAAAGCTTAAAATCAGTCACTGTATGGGCATAATGAGAACCCCCATTGGGGCAGTATAAACACCATTAATCAGGACACAATGAGCTTTTTTCCGTAGAATCTAGCAAGGAACTAAACTCGATGAAATTAACTGAATTATAGAGCTACAGCTTGACTAGTTTCATCTGACGAATTGGCCTATTGGTAAGGTGTTGGAGAAGCAATCAGAGGACTCGAGTTCGATTTCTGGTCGTTGCCATTTTTTTTTCCTTCCAATTCATGATCGATGCATTTTGCACTAAACGGTGAGTCTATCATCATCAATCCATCCATCATCCATCAAACGAAGCAATAACAAAATAATGTATGTATATCTGTTTGTAGAATACACATACACCCATACGTTATATTTCTGGTGCTTCGTTTGGCGGATGATGCTACTAGCCGTATAATTCAACAATTACAATAATCGATCATGAAAGGTAAATGAAAACAAAACATCTAGACCGGGAATCGAATTCGAGTCTTCTGATTACCTTTTTAACACCTTACCAATAGACTAAATCGTCAGATATAAACTAATCAAGTTGTAGCTCTATTATTCAGTCGACTTCAACGAGTTTACTTCGCGGCTAGATTCTACGACAGAAAACGCTCATCGTACCCCGATCAATGGTGCTCTTTTCGCCCCGAGTCAACAAGTTAATGTAAAAACGCATTTTAAAATTGATTAAAGTGAAAAATCAAAAATTTATTTATGGTGAAAATTTAGGAACAATGTGAACATTATGTTGCAGTGCGTACATTACGGATCATAATGATTTAACACTAGAAAGACCGCACCAGTCAAAATGACTGGTAGGACACTTTGTTTGTTGAATATCTTTTCAATACTTCGCTCTAAAAATTCGCAAAAAATATGACTTTTCATGAATTTTGAATCCCTACAAAACTGTGTATTTTTTATTTCACTAGCTCTTTTAATAAGCGAGAAAAATTTCGCCATGGACACTCGGACCGTGACCAGTCAAAATGACTGGTAAAATTCAAAACCCTATAACTCAAACAAAATAAAAAATTTTCGCTTGCTTTTTGTTTCATTTGCAATCTGCATTCAAGACAATAAGCCCTAGTTGATTTATGGTGGGCGAAAGTGTGTCCTTCGTTATGAAATTATTGATTTTCGATGCGATGTCATAAAAATTTTAAGAAAAAGTTCTCGGATTAACCGCTGTGTGGCGCTTCAAGCACTTGACCCCCAATTTTTTTGGTCCGCTTTGTTGCTCAATTTTTATTAAACTTCCTGTCAAAATTTGACGAAATTTCATCAAGATTTGTAAAAGTTATGTTAGTTTCAATACATGTCCATTCGAGTTATTGAGTAATTTTACGTGATAAATAATTTTATACAAAACTTTTATGAGTAAAATAATTATGAGTTGTGTACTTATTTATTCAAATTTGAAGACATAAGCTTTGAAACTGAATCACTCAAATGATATTTCAACATGAGTCCACAAAATATTTTGTATATGTTGGTTATCCACCATGGGTGCACGGATTCACCGCAATTTTTTCCAAGTATGTGTTCACATGCATTCTTAGAGTATTAGGTTCGATAAATCTCCAATGCAAGTTTACTTACTGGTATTCCGGCACCCTTGTATATATCTGGCCAGCTGGCAATATACAGAATACAGAATATTCTTATTATACAGTCAGTTACAAGAGGAAACACATCTTACCTGTCGGCTACTTATGGGATTCGAATCCAAAAGTTTTCTTGCCGATACCGGGAATCGAACCCAGTACGCCTGGCATACAAAGACCAGACTCGCGCCAGCCTATCTGCTAGACCACATTGGCGCTAAGATATTTCAACGTGGGTGCACGGAATGACTGCAAATTCGCTGTTGTAAATTATAAAGAGTGAAAAAGTTTTCGACTTGCTTCAGAACACAAAATATGTTTGAGTCAGATATGATAGGTATTTGAAATGCAATATTGGTCAATTGAAAAACTATTTAGGAAGAACAAATCAACGTAAACTTAAACAATGTTTTCATTTTCACTGTTTTCCGTCGCACGACCTAACTTGATGCACATAACTCCTGAAAATCACTCGATCCATGGTAATCGTTCTCCAATTTCTTGGTTGATGATTCAAATACCATCTTATCCTGTTTTAAAATAATAAATAAATAAAGAATAATATTTCAATATATAATTGAAATATTTCTTTTCCAGGAATGAAAACACGGAACTAAAAATAAAAATCGTTATTTAAATCGTTATCTCTCACAGGGCTGGTAGCGAGTCACTTTTTAGTGACTTGGTCACTTTTTTTGGGTCAGTCACTAAAAAGTCACTTTTTTCATCATTTGGTCACTAAAGTCACTATTTTCCGAAAAATGGTCACTTTTATCACCAAAGTCACTTTTTTCACCGAAAATAAACCAATGAAAGAGTAATAATGAAATGAAATAGTAATCAGTCAGTCAGAAATTTTTTTCGCCTCCGGCGGAACTTTGGCATGAATCACCCTTGGCTTGAGACATTTTGATCTAACACATTATTTGACGTTTATGAATTGAAACTAACTTTGATTGTAGATTTTAATTTTTAGTTCAATCAACTGTTTGTATTGGAACTCAAAACTTGTTATACATAAACCCTATCTCGTCTTTAGAATGGGTTTTTATTAAGAAGTGTAACTAAGATTGAGATTGAAACGAATCATTTATTTTTTAAATTTTTTATGTCATAAAAAATGTTATGTTGATATGAAATATTCTTTAAAAAAACAATTTCATACTATATTTTATTTCGTGTTATTTGTTCTTCTAAATACTTTAAAAAAGGGTTTTAAAAATTTACACAAGGCCACAAAATTTACATTTTTTTAGGTGCTATGAATTTAAACGGTAATTTCAACTAATTTGGGTTCCCCGAATCTAAATATGTATGCAATATTTCTATCAGCTTTTGTTATTGAAATGACTTTTGAAAATAATTAAAAATCTTTAGAGATATTTCTGCACTTTTTTTTACAAAAACTCAAATCAAAAACATATTATTTAAAAATAAAAGTTTTATATGAATTGATGAGCTTTAAATAGAATCAAGTTTTTTACACTTCTGCTGTGATGTCAAAAATACTTGTAATGACATTTTTCCATAATCAGTTATCTATCAATGTTTGATTTTACTAGTAAAAAACTCTTTATCACCAAAACTAAAACCAAAACAAAATTTAGATGAATAAAAATTAACAATTATTATCATTTTCCTAACATCTATTCATGTCAAGTTTTGTACAAGATTGGACATGTATTTGGGAATTCAGATTTTTTAATTATAAATTTGCTAAGAAATTCTTTTGAAACTAATTTATTTCTTACTTTCTTGACGTATCGAAAATTTGAAACATTCATTGTAATATGTTTCCAAATTTTGTTTATCATTCATTTTTTTAAGTTGTGTAGTGAACATGAGTGACAAACGGAGTAAGAAAACCCTTTCCTTTTAAATTTTTTATTTTTGGTAATGTTATTATTTTTATCTAAATTTTAATTCCGAACCTCCCTATCCCCCCCCCTCCCCCAATGGACGGGTCCTTCGAACAGGCCTGATTTGGTCACATTTTTTGTACTTCAAAGTTGCTTTTTTCGTTCTACATAGTCACAATTTGGTCACTTTTTTCGGTCCTGAAAGTCACTATTTGGTCACTTTTTTTCAAAGTTTGGTCACTAAAGTCACTACTTTTTCATTGTCAAACCGCTACCAGCCCTGCCTGGGGCAGTATAAGTACCATTAATCGGGGCACGATGAGCGTTTTCTGCCGTAGAATGTTGCAGCGAATTCAACTGGATGAAGTCAACTGAATTATAGAACTAGATTTGACTAGTTTCATCTGACGATTTGGCCTATTGGTAAGGTGTCCGAGAGATAATCAGAGGACTCGAGTTGGATTCCTGGTGGTGGCAATTTTCTTCTTTCATTTACCATAAACGGTGAGTCCATCATCATCCATCAAACAAAATAATTTATGTCTGTTTGTAGAATACAAACAATTCACATACACTCATACTTTTTTTTCTCAGGGATTTTAAAACAAGTAGGTTTATTCATCCCGATTCATACATTATATTTCTGGTGTTTTGTTTGGCGGATGATGCTACTAGCCGTATAATGCAACAATCAAAGTAATCGATTATGAATGGTAAATGAAAAAAAAAACACCGTGGCCAGGAATCGAACTCGAGTCTTCTGATTACCTCTCCGACACCTTACCAATAGACTAAATCGTCAGATGTAAACTAGTCATAATTCTATTGACTGTATCGCGTTGAATTCGATGCAACATTCTACAGCAGTATATGCTCATCGTGTCCCGATCAATGGTGCTCTTTTCGCCCCGAGACAACAAGTTAAAGTAAAAGGGCGTTTTAAAGTTGATTAAAGTGAAAAATTAAAAAATTATTGATAGTGAAAATTGAGGAATAATGTGTACATAATGTTTTCGTCATTTGAGAACGTAATATATGTAAAGATGATGAGGACTTCCTGTTTTGTCAAAGTACATACACCCCTACAGTGTTTATGCTACAATTTTCTATTACAATATGATTTGTATGAAATTCCCCAATTATTGTATCTGAGAGTAACATCAAAGTCATACGAGAAAGGTTCATTTTAGTTCGCATTTCTCTGTTTACTCCATCCGAAACGGACATGAAGTCATCATCCGTATTCTCGAACCGAATGAGAATGAGCTCTATCCTCGGGTTCCCATAGAAATTGTAAACGGGAGCGAGTCCTCCCCCTGTGTACGGAACGCATTACAACAACGAGAAGACTCTCTCTCTTCAGCTAAACTGGTATAGGTAAATGTTGTGATAACAGCACCCAAGTTTATGGGAACAAAACACCGAATGCCCCCATCCTTTCTTGGATGGAGCACTCCTGCCATGCGAGTTGAGTTCCGTCCGGATGGTGCTACTGCACGTGTCTTTCGCGTGCGAACTCTGCCCACATACACTGCTGCTTTTTGTGTGTAACTCCTTGCTTGGCAGCAAAGTCCAACTGGTAGCAGCTCTTTGTCAGTGACTCACTGCGCTGACAAGGGTAGGAGCCTTCTTACTATCTTTAGGGGTTTGAGACCAGCAACACCTGCGAATAAACCCTAAATGATGAGCTGCATTGTGTATGATCCCACGTACAATTCCGCTCGAGGGTGATGTTTAGAGCATTCAAGCGGGAGGATACACATAGGATTCTTATGTCTGCTTAGCTTTTGCACCTATACGAGAATTTCTAGAGAAGGTTTCGGGGAGACGGTTACGTAACATTGCTGTAAACGATGGACTTTTGAAGGCTGTGTGCTCTTTAATGGTTCGAGGTTGGCAGTGCATTATGTATTTCTTAGGAATATAATCTGGAGTGTACGCTTTAGTTTTCAAAAATCTGAAAAAAATTGGGAAATATAATACAGCTTTGGATGGTAGGAAAGTGTAAAATCAAAAGAATATTGTGTTTTACGTATAAATCCAGACTAGGACTTTAAAACTAAAAGGTTCTATGACTAATACATCAGACTTTGAATAAAACATTCAATCTCTTTGATGTAAAAAGCATTTCCCGGCACCGATTCTTCAGTATTGCTGATGATTGCACAAATATTCCCAGTAAGTCATCAACTCAAGGTGAGAACGAAGGGTTTAAAAATGAACGTAGAACCGAAGAGCCAGCTGTGTCTAGAGCTTCATACGTCCTAGCAGCTCCAACCTCAGAGCAACCCTGGAACGGCGTTAGTAGCAATCCAAACGAGGTGGAGGTGGTCCGGGGCCTGTTAAAAGCCACAACCCTAACCACTTGGCTACCGGAGTTGCTACTTATTACAAGCCATCGTTGGTTCCCACCTCTTGACAGGCTGCCAATGTCGAACGAAGGGATGATGTGACGGAGGCCGCCGGGAAACGATGACATTGATGACCGAAGAAGGAAATCGATATCGATTTGCCCTTTCATGCCCCGGTGCTCCCTGACTGATACCGGTTCCTACATCTGAGGCAGCCGAGGGGTGTTGTCTTTTCCACTTTTCCAATCATGGTCACGCCAGTTCAGTTTCGGGAGCTACGTGTGTGTGTGATGGCTTGGTCCGGGTCGATTTTGTTTATGAAGATTTCATTCAATGTTTACTTTCACCGGGTTTGTTTGTAATGTGAGGCTGTAAGTCACATTACTAATAGTTAGCATACCATTAACGCTCTCCAATGTTTACCAATCAAGCAGAGACATCATATTTGAGTTTGTTTCTTACAATGAGATTTCCTTGGAATGCTTTTAACCCCTTATATAAGTCCATTTATAGAAATTGATTTTTTCTACAAAGTTTCTTTTAAATTAAACACTTAAAAATCCGTTACCGCTGTTAAGTTGAAAAAAAAACGTGAAAAAGGAAAAAAATCTTTGAAAAATTGTTTTATTACTGGCAACACTGTAAAGAAATTTATAACTTTATTAAATTGAAAAAAATTCCTTGAGGATCAACTATCTGAATGACCATAAGAAGTAATGCATCAAGCGGAAAAAGTTATAGTTCTTTTAGTTATTTTTTCCTGAACGCCTAACTTATATTTAATCTGAAAGTTATATGAAATGTTAAGTTTTCGACTGTATATTTTGTTTGATCCTTTATCGGAAAATAATTTCAAAATTCATTTCAATCCTACGTTTCGGTGTCGTATAACACCTTTATCAGGAATCTTAATGGTCAATCTTACTGTGCTTTAGTAAAACATGCTTTTGCTAATGCACAGTCAGATTGACCAACTTGATCCCTGATGAAGGTGTTTTACGACACCGAAACGTAGGTTTGAAAAAAAAAACCAAGGTAATACCGAAGCTATGAAATTTGAGACAGTTAGACATTAACTTATGACTTGAGGCATGACACATGAGACCCATGTCATACGTCAAACGTGAGATTTAAAATTATAGAAGTGAGACATGAGAAGTGAGACGTGAGACGTAAGACATGGGAAGTGAAACGTGAAAAGTCAGACGTGAAAAGTGAGTGGTGAGACGTAAGAAACGAGACCTGAGAAGTAAGACGTGAGACGTGTAAAGTGAGAAGTGTGAAGTGAGTCGTGAGACGAAAGACGTGCAACGTGAGAAGCAAGCTGTGAGACCGGTTTCACATCTTACATTTATATCTCATGTCTTATGTCTTATTTCTCATGTCTTACGTCCCATGTCTCATGTCTCATATCTCACATCTCACGTCTCATGTCTCAAGTCTCTAGTTTGATCTCTCAAATCTTATGTTTAAGGACTCAGGTTCCATGTTCCATATATCAAATCTCAGGTCTCCATTAAAAAGAACTTCTATTTTCTCTGAGACACCATTGCGAAAAATGTTTAAAACATTCTTGCAAAAAAATCTTTTTTGTACCTCGAAATGTTCATCAGTTCAAAACTTGGGAACAGTCCGGCCTGGTCCGGATTTTATTGAAAACAGTCCGGATTTATTCTCTTCATTTGGCAAATTAAACAAAAAAAAACAAATTGTGTTATAATTTTTTTTATTAATGCCTCCATAACGAATATTTTTGATAAAACAAAAATAATCATGAAAGGTTATTTGGAGCCCTAAAATACGATTTAAAATCTGTCGATAAGTTTGATGAATTTTTTTTCCATTTTTTTTTCTCGATTTTTGAATAATGTCTGGGTTTTGACAAAACTTGCCCGGATATTGCCTGGATTTTCGGTCGTAAGTATTGAAATCAAATGCCCGAATTTTGTCAGGTTTTTATAAAAAAAAATTATCGGCCCCGGAAACTTGCTGAAAACATTCTGGCCTTGCTTTACAGTGTTCAACTAAACTTTTTTAACACCAAAGTTTATTTGACATTAATAGCGTAGCTGAAATAATTTATGGTTATGGTATATTTTCCCTTTTGCCGTAGAAAGTTCCCCAATTTCATAAGAGAAATCACCATGTTTTGTTTTTTTTTTTTATTTTGGCTGTATCGGTGTAAAGAAGACTTATAGTAAAAATGTTGAATTGAAAATCATATACGGATACAAGGATTGGAGAAACTGCGCGATGGAAAGTAGCTTCAGTTAAGTTGAAATCCGTCAAGTAATATTTCATTATTGGTTGAACATAAAGATTAGGAGCTGAGAAATATGGACATTACATTGAAAATATGTTGATTGAATACATTGAAAATATAGAAAATCGACACAACCTTTTGCATGGTTATGATGTTGATTGCTGGAGCCCTGCCTGTGCCTGGTGTTGAGTTCTCACTCAGTCAGCATAATTCGATCAGGGTCGACTTCTCCTGGTGTGCAATGACTAGAAGTTTTCGATTTCAGCCATAGTAAACAAAAATGTGCACAAATTCCCTCGCGATAGCATCATGGTCGAAGGACAGTATTTGGATTTAAAATGAAAGCTCAATGTACTCATAGGTACATTTAATCCATACCGATGAATTTTTTAAAACGTTTTTTTTCTAAGCATATTAAATTAACAACAATTTAAAAATTTAGGAATCAAATGATAACTTTCGGTAATTTTTAATCATGTCTCCGAACTATTTTTACTTTATTTTAAGTATCGAATTTGCATCTTGTTTCCTATCAACTTTCTTAATTAAGTTTTTCTAAATCAATTTTTCTGATGTTAGCTAAGAGCAGTGCGAACAATGAAAACAATTGTGAACTACGCAGCTAAAATAGAAGGAAAAAAAAGTCACCATCACCTCAATGCAGGAAGGCAAACGTCGTAACCCGAATGTGTTGAGCCAGGAGTAAATACCAACATTGCACATCCACAGATTGTTTTCTCGGCTCGGTAAACTCACTTAATCCCGAGCCGGCAGCAAGCAATCGTTTGCGAGTGAACGACCATGATCAGGTCAGTGCGCTTTTGTCAAGCAATTCTGGCTGGCTATGGCCGTAATTGAAAATATAGGTAGGTACCAACTTTGCAATCGTGCGGGAAGCAGCCAAAGTTGACGGATTGAGAATATTAAACATAGGTACAATGAAAGTTAACGCGAAGCACAATGGATGGATTTGTTTTGTTTTTTGATTTCATATATCGTTTGGAATATTCTCAGCCTAAATAAACCTGAACCTGAAAAACGTCCCTAAAATTCGTTAATCAGGAAAGTTCCTGAACGCCCTTCCCTGGACGAGACGTTTGTCATGGACATGCCTTAAAACGTTTCTCAGGTACATTCCTTAGTGACGTGCCTTAGGGACGTGCCTTAGGGACGTGCCTTAGGGACGTGCCTTAGGGACGTGCCTTAGGGACGTGCCTTAGGGACGTGCCTTAGGGACGTGCCTTAGGGACGTGCCTTAGGGACGTGCCTTAGGGACGTGCCTTAGGGACGTGCCTTAGGGACGTGCCTTAGGGACGTGCCTTAGGGACGTGCCTTAGGGACGTGCCTTAGGGACGTGCCTGAGGAACGTGCCTTAGAGACGTGCTGAGGCATGTGCCTTAGGGACGTGTCTTAGGTACGTGCCTTAGGGACGTGCCTTAGGGACGTGCCTTAGGGACGTGCCTTAGGGACGTGCCTTAGGGACGTTCCTCAGGGACGTGCTTTAGAGATGTGCCCTAGGAATGTTCCTTAGGGACGTGCCCTAAGGACATTCCTTACGGAGGTGCCTTAGATACGTGCCCTAGGGACGTTCCTTAGGGATGTGAACTAAGGACATTCCTTACGGAGGTGCCTTAGATACGTGCCTTAGGGACGTGCCTTAGGGACGTGCCCTAGGGACGTTCCTTAGGGATGTGCCCTAAGGACATTCCTTACGGAGGTGCCTTAGATACGTGCCTTAGGGACGTGCCTTAGGGACGTGCCTTAGGGACGTGCCTTAGAGACGTGCCTTGAAGACGTGCCTTAGAGACGCGCCTTAGAGACGTGCCTTAGAGACGTGCCTTAGAGACGTGCCTTAGGGACGTGCCTTAGAGACGTGCCTTAGAGACGTGCCTTAGGGACGTGCCTTAGGGACGTGCCTTAAGGACGTGCCTTAGGGACGTGCCTTAGGGACGTGCCTTAGGGACGTGCCTTAGGGACGTGCCTTAGGGACGTGCCTTAGGGACGTGCCTTAGGGACGTGCCTTAGGGACGTGCCTTAGGGACGTGCCTTAGGGACGTGCCTTAGGGACGTGCCTTAGGGACGTGCCTTAGGGACGTGCCTTAGGGACGTGCCTTAGGGACGTGCCTTAGGGACGTGCCTTAGGGACGTGCCTTAGGGACGTGCCTTAGGGACGTGCCTTAGGGACGTGCCTTAGGGACGTGCCTTAGGGACGTGCCTTAGGGACGTGCCTTAGGGACGTGCCTTAGGGACGTGCCTTAGGGACGTGCCTTAGGGACGTGCCTTAGGGACGTGCCTTAGGGACGTGCCTTAGGGACGTGCCTTAGGGACGTGCCTTAGGGACGTGCCTTAGGGACGTGCCTTAGGGACGTGCCTTAGGGACGTGCCTTAGGGACGTGCCTTAGGGACGTGCCTTAGGGGCGTGCCTTAGTGACGTGTCTTAAGGAGAAGCCTTAGGGACGTGCCTTGGGAACGTTTCTTAGAGACGTCCCTTAGGGACGTGCCTAAAGGACGAATTGAATTTTGTTTGGGGTATCTCTAAAGAAAATCCATGGGGAACATTAATAAAGAACGTCCCTTTCAATATGATTTTTCACTTTCTGCCTTCTGATACGTCCTTCGAAAACGGCGTTTTTAAAGCAATTTCTTTGAACATTCCTTAAAGTAGTTCAATTAAAAAAATCTTTCGATCGCTTTGATTCATTTGAATTATTAAACCAAGTAAATTTGCACATATTTAAGATTCCTAACAAAATTGAGCAGTTGTAAATTTCCATTCACTTTCGCTTTGTGAATGGCAACTACAGTGTTTTCCTCAATTTAAATTCTGTTTTCAATCCATCAGAATCCATTGTTAAAAATAACACCAGGGTCTACACTATTTACCAACCTGGTCCCACGACGATAGGCACGCATTTCTTAGAAGCTTCCGGAATCCACAAAAAACAGCGATCTGCTGCTTGCAGTCGGAAATGAAACAGTCAGAACCTAGGTACGAAAATGGTTTTTGCGCTGGTCTAAAAATAAACACCAGAATTAATTTCCATTCGACGACTGTCAGGGTGCCGTCGTTGTCATCATCGTCTACTTTTCTGATGCCGAAAAGGTACACTCTCCGTTGGCCTCCCTTCCAAAGGTTCAGTTTATTTTTTATTAGTTTCGTCGTTTTTTGTCAAGCACCACTAGCAATTTTGAATCGCGATGAGCAGCAAGAAAACTCAGTTCGGCTCACTTTTCATTTCGGTCGCTGCTTCTAGAATCGAGCAAAAAAGACCCCAGTCGGGAATGGCTGGCGGCATGTTGTCTGGATTTAACGAATTTGAACCGAGACGAGATTCGAGAAAATCTCGTATATAGTCCGGTTTTGTGCCGCAGTTTTCTTCTCTTTTTTCTGTTGGCCTCGTCGAAAGCTTAATCGCAATAAAGCATAATTGAATAAATTATTATCTGTCATGGGGCGTGATTGGATTGGCTGTTTTCCGATTTGTGGAGCACTTTTTGGAATGTATTTATTCCATTGGCCGATGTTGTCGTTGAATGATAAACGCGCCCGAGTTTAGATCGCTGGTTTTCATCGATAACAAATTGCTTCAATTTGTTTAAAGGTGTGATGAAATCGACGATTGGTGCAGAAAGATGTTCGCTTTTTTTTTGGTTTATTCCAAAAAAAAAATATGAAAGGACAAAATTATTCGTTTTCTCAGGGACCGTAAATGGAAAATTCTATGTGAACATTGAAAATACGCGTTGTAAATTTTTTTCAGGCAATACTTTTGAACAATTGTTGTACTTTGTCGAAAAACCCGCTAAGGAACGTCATGAAGGAGGAAAGTTACAATGAAAAGTCCAAAATTTCCTAAGGAACGGCACTAAGCTAAGGGACTTTCTCCTAATGGGCGTCCCTAAAGAACGTTTCTAAAAAAAATTCTTTAGAAACCTCTCTCAGATACGTCTCAAATTGTTCACTACAAAACAGTAAACTTTGAGTATTCCAAAATAACAAATTTTGTAAAATTTGGTTCTGTGGTTGTTGAGATTTAGCACGTTGAATTTATGAGTTTTCCTGTTAAAATTCCTTCGCCGTCCTTAATATGTTAACAGAATCCCTTTGCTCGTAATACAGTTGACCTCCTGACGTATCATGAAACAACCAGTGTTTAATTGAATGCCAGTCCTTGGTCTTCAAGTGTATTTTGATTCCGTTCCATTCCTTCCTTTACCTAGGTTTCCTAGGTGGTGAAAACTTCCGGCCTCACAAGGACCCTATGATTTTCCATAAGCTGTTCGACACTTGTTTGTTTTTTTCTTGGTCCACTTAAATTGACTCATCTTTTATTATTCCATCAGCATAAAAGTAACCAGTAACATAAGCTGAAAAATATGCCTAAAATTCAGTTGGCTAAAGAATACGACAAATGAATTTACACCAACATATATAATCCTTGAATGACAAAAGCAATTCGTTCGTGTTCTCGAACCTTTCGGTTCATTCAAGCAAGACGTCAATTTCAAAGCTAAGCCGGCACACGGCAGCAATGTTGATTGATATATTGATTCCGGTAGCTGACGCTAAAAGGAATCCTCATTGAATTTGACAATCGGTAAATAAGTGTTTATTTTTGAGAAAGGCTTCAATTTTGCCTTCCCTTAATTGACACGCAGAGGTTCTGCCTCTTGGTACTCTTTGAAAAAAAAAAATTATCGTAACTATGACCGATTGCACGCCTTAAAAAATAAGCTTTTCATTTTTTTTTTTCGAAGCAAAATGAAATCATTATCAGGGATCATCGCTGTCTGTCTGTTTGTAACACGTGTTGCACCAACTAGATAATCTGGGTGCCAGGCCATCATTGAGCAAAGTCGTAAATATATTTACATCTCTCGGCAACGGAGCTAACCTCAGCGAGGAGCAAGCTTTAAAATTAAAATCCATAAATATACAGACAAACCCGCGCTGCTGTCGTGAGATGAGCTCGCCGCCATCATGGCCGCTGTGCTGGAAGGTGAAAATTCACCCGGTAGCTGTTACTGTGTTTACTTTAGACGTTGACTGCCTTCAACATTTATCAGACAGCAACAAATTCTATGGTGCTTGTTCCGTGCAATTTGTGGATTTTCATTAAGCCATCCCAGCAACCGCCAATGCAAACAGACTTCAATTCGTGTTTCTGTAGGTGCTAATTTTGAACAGTTAAAGCTGCGAATGCCAATAACTGATGCTCAACGATTCTTCTATGCCTACGTCAGTCTTAAATCTCTTCGGAGTAAAGACCAAAGAAACCCAGAAGAGGTTCAAGTATCTTCACCTAAGTAATGAATATGTGGTTTCGGCTCGTTTGCGGCCGTTGAATGCACTGCGATTCAGCTTTTGACAGCAATTGTTTCACAGTGTGCTTCAATCTACGCCCAAATTGAATCAAGCTAACTTCGCCTTCACCGTTGCTCGTTGCAGACTTTCTTTCCAGAGTTCCAGGGAAATCGGAAGGAAATCGTCATCGTGTCCGCACCGAACAAAAGCGGTGGTGCCGACTTGCAAGTCGAGTGTTCGTTTTAATTGAAAACTTTTCCTTTTTCAACAAAATGGGTTCTATTTTTAAACCTTATCAAAGCCGGAGTGGTTTTCCGTTTAGCTGCTACCCTTGCATAATTTCAACCCACTTTTCTTCCTTTGGATATACATAGATAGATACACATATGCTATCTAACCTAAGGCCCTAGTAGGTATATTGACTAGCAGCCGACGGAATACCTCCTGATTTCCAGCCAGCAGAAGATAGAGCTCCATAGCCATTCTATCCCTTAAAAAGCGGGTTTCCCTGTGTGTGGGTGAGTGTGTCACCACAAAATCTCGTTCTAGGATACAGATGGTGGTTAGTGGCCTCTGCTTTCTAGAGCCAGTCCAGTAGTAATAACAACAGCAACAGTAACAACTAACAACACAACACTATGTGGGTGAATCCCTCCTAGATCTCTCGTTCGTATGGTGGTGGCATTATGCATAAAAATCAAGAGAAACCGCCAGATCCACCCACTGGGATTACCTAAATGTTTTGACCTCAAATTGCTGATTCGGAAGGCGAGTTTATCAGTGGATAGCCGACAAAGGCTTTAATGTGGGTCGAAAAATATTCAGTTTCTATGTTAGGACTTGCTTCTTTCTGTAAAAGTAAAATTTAAAATGACAAATGTTATTCACTGTTGAAGCTTGAATTCTTATTTCGGAAACAACGGTTTTAACTCTCAAAATTTCATTTAAAAAAACTCAAAACAATGTCTTGAGATTCTGATTTTAAAACACAAACTATTCATTTTTTCCAGTTTTTTTAATGCTTTTGTCAAACATTTCTTAATTGATTTGTGGATGAAAAAGCTGTTGTTCTAAAGAAACGTTAAAAATTCTATAGAAATAGCATTTTTAGATCCAAGCCTGAAATACTGTACCTCGCGTAACTTTTGATCCCATCAATAGAACTTTTCAAAAACTTCAGACAATTTAACTTTATATTTCAATAATCACTCTGCAAAATTTCAATAAAAATTGTAACGTAGTTTCTGAGACTGGTAAAAGTTCAAAAAGTTTGATTTTCGTAGAATTACTGTATCTCCGGTAAGGCAAAATCAAGACAGCTCAAATTTCGTGATATAATAGTGTGATAGTTGATCTATCTTACGCAGAAAATGTGATAAAAAAATATCATTAGAGTAAAACGTTATGGAAGCTCAATGTCGAAGTGACAGTGCGTGTGCTTCCAAATTACGCGTCTACTGGAACAAAATATGGTTGTTTTGTTCTGACCCGAAAATTCGATCAACCCGACCATCAGATTATGTTATGCCACGAAAATGGTTATGGCTAAACAAGCGAGCTATACTTAAAATCCAATAGGATGTCTGTTTTAGCCCCCTGAAAATAGAAAATCGGAAATTTGAAACATAAGTTCAAGCAGGAAAAATCCGTTGTTATTTTCATTTTCTAAGTAAAACACATTTCAATTTTTTAATAAAACGCATATACTCATTCGATTTTTGTGGTCTTACATGGTCGAAATTTGCTTGGAAAAGTCAGCCACCATGGCCGTTAAAGAAAAAAAAAGGTGTTGGTTTTTCCAATTGGCCCTCCGGGATAAAGAACATCCGCTGCAGTTCATTGTCCAATTAAAGGTGTATCTGAAACAATATAACAATTTTTATAAAAAAAAAATTAAAAAAAAAACAATTTGTTTACTTTTCCGATACTTGGTGACGATCATATTTCCCAGAAAAAAAAACTCAAACACCTCCTTATTCTTCTATTTTTTTTTTAATTTCCTAATCCAAATATAGATCTTTCTCGTTCGTCTTGGATATTAAAGTTGGCAGAGAATATACTAGGTTGAGTCAAGCATCAGTAACATTAGAAAACTAACTAAAGTAGACTATAAAAATAGCCAAACCTACCAGCTTTTGGATTATTATTGCAAAAAACAGTTAAGAAATCATGTACAGCCGAATTAACTTTACAACAACGCCAATTTGTTAGTCGATATCAATGCTTATTAAGCAATATTATAGGTTCAACCAAAAATCTGTTATATGGAAGAGCCAATAACACGAATTTTGATAATAACCTGTAGAGTTCTATTTCGGTGAGATTGCCCGGATTTACCCGAACGTGTCCGAATATTTGATGAATTTTGTATCCGGGTCCAGTCCGTATTTTGCCCGGTGTATTCACTTTATTTGCAAAACTAAACATAAAACTTAAATTGACGATATTTGCGTCCAAAAACAATTTTTTTTAGAAAATTTCATCAGAATAATTATGAACGGTTTTAAATAATTGAATAGTTGTTGAATTTGGACCAAATACTCCCGGATATTGCCCGGATTTTGGTTAAAAATGTTGAAAACAATAGCCCGGATTTTGCCAAGTTTTTAGAAAAAAAAAGCCCAAATTTTTCCGGCTCGGATTAGTACGAGAAAAATTCTAGCAATCTTATCTTAGAAGCGTAATTCAAATGCTACAAATTTTAATTAGAAACATTTTTTTTACCAAATTAAACACAAACCTTATATTAAATAAAAGATACACAATTTGTTGAATCTGGTCCAATGGTTTCTGTCGAATTTTGGTGTTTCACGGAATTGTTTTTTTTTATGGTTTTTAATGTGTTAATAAGGGAAATATAGACATGACGAGGCTAGATGAGTATATAAACTTTAAACAGAAAACTGCGTGTTCTGAGTCTATTTTTGAAGAACGTCTTTTTTAGAGCTTACTTCTTATACCAGGGGTTTCATTTGGAATGCGTGATTGTTTAGAATTCTATATCAAAGTGATTTGAGAAATTTAATTTTGAAGCAATTTCAAAAAGCTCTCTCAAGAATATGAACGATTCTTTTTAAACGAACACATACAGTACACTGATTGTTGAAATATGAAGCTAGATGAGATGAGATCAAAAGTTACGCGAGGTGCAATATTTCAGACATGAACCTAGAAATGCGATTTCTATATAATTTTGGACGATTCATGAGAACAATATCGTTTCCTCCACCAATCAGACAAAAAATGTCTGGCAAAAGCAATGAAGAAATGGAAAAATGGAATAAATGATCAATTTGTGTTTTGAAATCAGAATCTCGCGATATTGTTGTGATTTTTCGGTTGAAATAGATTTATTGATTGTTAAACAGAGAATATGATTTTTCTATGGAAACATTCGTCCAAAATTCTATAGAAATCGCATTTCAAGGTTCATGCCTGAAATATTGCACCTCGCGTAACTTTTGATCTCATCGATAGAACTTTTCGAAAACTTCAGACATGCTAGCTTTATACTTCAACAATCACTCTGCCAAATTTCAATAAAAAATGTTGCGTAGTTTCAGAGATATTGCAGTTTGAATGAGAAAAGTCCAAAAAAACCGATTTTCTTAGAATTACTGTTTCAAAATTTTGTTTCTAAGTTTCTAAAAACACTCTGTCTGGACCGTTATGATCGAAAAGATTGAATGATTCCCTTTGATTAAAACCCAAATAGCCAAATAAAATAAAACAAGGTATTGAAATAAGTTTAAATAATGTATTGTTCTAAACAACTTCCAATAAAAAAAACAATAAAACTGACCACTGAGGGCGCGTTCCTTTTGCTTATTTCGAAGGAAGCTGTACGGATGTTTGTCAAAGTTGATTGGGCTGAAGCTTTAGATTTCTTCATAAATAATGTTATTCTTGTGGCGTTATAAGGAAAATACTTCGAAGAAAGTTTTATTGAGGCCCTCAGAGCCAGATTTTCTGATTTTTAGAGTTTTATTTATTGTTGTGTTTAAACTAAAAATGAGTAAGATGAACTAAGCTTGCATTGATTAAAAGAGCAAGAGCGAACGGAAAAGGGATACAAGTTCCCTATACCCTATTTCAAATAAGGAAATAAATTCTCGTTCATTAGTATTTTGAACGTAAAACCGTATATACCAAGGTTTTCTCTACGTGGTTTTTTTACACGGCTTTTTACACGGTTTTCGGGAATTAACACGTTTTTTTGGCACGGTTTTTTTTTACGCGGTACGTATATCAGTGTAAAAAAAACCTTACTGTACATTTTCATATGTGATGAAAGAAATTAGAGAAACATGAACTATCAAAGAACGAAAGAACATAAGCCGTAAATATCATGAAAATTTCGAAAAAGATACAACGGCTCACCGACAGGACTTGAACCTGCAATCTCCGCTTCGGTACAACGGCGCGTTAGCCAATTCCACCACGGTGAACGTGATGGAACCGGCGAACACGAGCAATCGAGCTCTGCCGATCAACTGCTGGACCTTCTATCGAAACACCATGTATATCCCGCATGTGAACTTTCCCTCTATTGATCTCTCTTGTTTCTCTAACCCCACCCATCGACTCGGGATTTTAGCCGAGCGAGCACATGGTCCTGTCGGTGAGCCGTTGTATCTTTTTCGAAATTTTCATGATATTTACGGCTTATGTTCTTTCGTTCTTTGATAGTTCATGTTTCTCTAATTTCTTTCATCACATATGAAAATGTGATCATTTTCAGGTACAAAGATGTACCAAGCGATTTCATAACATCAGTATTGACCTTACTGTACTCGATCTTTTATTAAAACCATATACATATCTTTATCCGACCTCCACCTGCTGGAATGCATAATTTTATAACATTTACATACCTTTTTTTGCGTTCGAAAGAAAAATACAAATTTTCGAAAAATATATGGAAATTAGAATAACACGATTACTTGAAAGGGTGTTTTCACGAAATAAGCTACTACGCAATTATGACCATTTGGCTCCAAGGCACACAGTGGAAAACGATGTAAAAAGGTGATCAAAATTGTTTACGCCAGAACGGAGCGTTTTAGACCCATAGTGTCTTCGGGACATTTTACCTACATTTATAGCACTTTAAAATGAGCTTTTGAAAAAAATGATTCAATCACCTAGCAGTGCGATAGAAAAATTATTTTTTGTAATTTTCATTTTAGAGCAATTATTCATTTGGCAAGTTTTTAGATTGTAAAGAATGTAGCAATTTTGTCGAAGACGTCAACTTTGTAGAAGCTAACCCAAAAAAGTTAGAAAGGTTCAAAATATAAATATATTTTTTATTCAAAATTTTCAGTTTTTTAATTATATCTTTTCAGGCCGAGCTTATTCAAGCAAAGTATGTTTAAAAAAGTTTTGGGTCACCCAAAATCGAACAGTTTTGTCCAACACACTTTATAAAAATATTCAGACTGAAACGAGTAAGATTGGAAAAACTAAGAAAAAATACCTGTTTTCAAACACCTGTATCTTTATAGTTCGGATGAGTTCCGTTCATTTTTTTGGTTGCATCAGAATCAAGCAGGTTTAACCGTTATAAAAACATGGAGTTTACAACGTTAAGTTGTTTATTTAGTAGCCTAAAAAATGGTTTAAGTTAGCTATTTTTAAAGAATCTAGAGGAAATTTTTTATGCATTTAAATTTAGCTAACCGAAAAACAAACTTGTCTAATATATTGTATTTTAAGCGAAAAGGTAGGTTGTAAGGTTCTTCAATAAAGGCCTAAAAATGTCATTCGCGAGCGAGAGAATAATATTACTAAAGTTTCACTAAAATAAAAACGGTTGCTAAACATGAAATTTGTCCCCTAAAATCCCTGGAAATTGATAACTTCAAGCATTTATAAAGCTACAAAATAAACACGACAAAACTGTTTGATTTTGGGTGACTTAAAACTCTTTCAAACATACTTTGCTTGAATAAGCTCGGCCTGAAAAGATATCATTAAAAAACTGAACATTTTGAATAAAAAATATATTTTTATTTTTAACCTTTCTAACTTTTTGGGTTAGCTTCTACAAAGTTGACGTCTTCGACAAAATTGCTACATTTTTTACAATCTAAAAACTTGCCAAATGGATAATTGCTCTAAAATGAAAATTACAAAAATTAATGTTTCTATCTCACTGCTAGGTGATTGATTCATTTTTTTCAAAAGCTCATTTTAAAGTGCTATAAATGTAGGTAAAATGTCCCGAAGACACTATGGGTCTAAAACGCTCCGTTCTGGCGTAAACAATTTCGATCACCTTTTTACATCGTCTTCCCCTGTGTGCAAGGGTCCAAAAAGCTTGTTGATCATATCGAAGATTTTTTGTGTCGTTATATTTATTATTTTGATTATTTTTACCAGTTTATTATTGTTCAAATAGTAATGAAACACTATACACTATACACTAACACTATACAATCGGACATCTTTTCTTGTGTCATTCATAAGTCGCTATCGATGGTATCATGTTGTATAACAATGTTGTCAATTGACGTGATATCAATTAATAATCATCCCAAAAGGAGAAGGTTTGAAACTGAGTATTTATACATTTAATAAAAAATAGTGACAAAATCGGGTAGAAAAAGGTGACAAAATCGGGGGTTGACAAAATCACGGACAGACAAAATCGGTGCGTAACAAAATCGGGGGTTCACTGTATTGCAATTCTTTAGATCTCTTCGGAAGATCGTAAACCAAACCTTCTTTGTATGTTTTTGACAGAAAGTATATGTTATGTTTATATGAACTAATTTTAGCTTAAAGTTGTGGCGCTTTCCAAAACTGCACTAAGAATTGAAACCCTATCATCTCAGAGTGAGGTGAATCAAATTTCAAAATTTGGGTTGCATTCGAATCCTTTTTTCATACTTATCAATGCCAGGAAGAATGATCTTAATGGGTTAAATTCCTATAAAAAGAATAAAAAAAAACTTATCAATACATAATAGTTTAATTTTGTTTAAAAAAAATGCTATGATCTATAAATGAATAAAATAAGATCATTTGTCCTACTATAAGCTTGTCATATTGACCGGGTTTATCCGGGTTTGACCGGGTTTTTAATTAAAAAAAATTGGGGGGGGGGTCCGTCTCGGTTTCCCGGATTTTATAAAAAAAAAGCCAGGATTTTATTTTTTTGAGCAAGTTCTATAAAAATAATCCAGGCCTCAAAAACGACTTAAAATCTGATGCTAAGTTTTGATGGAATTTTTTATTAAGTTTATGTTCTTGATTTATGTTGAGCAATTCTTGAGTTTTGACAAAATTTGCCCGGATGTTGGCCGGATTTTTGGTCGACAATTTTGAAATCAAATGCCTAGAATTTGCTAGGTTTTCAGATAAAATACCCGGTTTTATCCGGGTTTGTCAGGATATTTTATACAAAATTTGGAAAAAGGTACTAATCAAACGAAAAAAAAATTGTGTTGTAATTTTTTTATTTATGCATCCAAAACAAAATTTCTTGAGTAAGTTTTATAAAAATAATTATAAAAAGTTTTTGAGAAGTCTTAAAAACGATTTAAAATTTGCTGATAAGTTATGATGAAAAAAAATCGAGTTTTTCCTTAATTTTGTAATTTCAGTGTTTGGGCCAAATTTGTCCGAATATTGCCCTGATTTTTGGTCGACAATTTTGAAATCAATTGTCCGGGTTTTTCCATGTTTTATGATCGAATTTGAAATTCAAACCTATTTTTAAAGTATAAATTTTTGCTTTAAAAAAGGTTAAAATGTTCTAGGATTTGAAATTTTACAGTTTATCCTCTTCTCCTAACGATATTTTTGCTTTTCATTTTGACTTTATCAAATGATTCCTTACAAACCACAAAACTTTGTTCCTTGAAATTTCGACGAAAAATTAGATTTATTTGCAAATGCTATTCTATAATTCTATCAAACTGGAATTTCAAAGTATCAGTTGTTGGATAGATTTTAAGTATAAATTGGGTTAAAAATGTTTATCCATACGTAGTACGCACATTTTTCTACATTTTTTATGTTCGTTATTCTATTTTTATTTATTCCGAGTTATTTTTATTTAGTGAAATGTGACTTAATAACTAAGTCACTTTAAGTGACTTGAGAAACTTTGTATATCAGTTATTCCATATATTGTATTCAGGGTGCAGTTTAAAAATATTCAAGATTTATTTCGCGTTTATTCATATTAGTTGCGTGAATTTCCAAAAAAAGGCAACATGTTTCACTTAAAAAAATCGTCTCAATATGCATAGTTTGTTTTACTATTTTTTCATGAACATAGGCATAAGAAGTCAAGCAGTGTTTCTTTAAGATTAAGATTTAAGAAAATAGCTAGTTTCTTTAATTGCTATTGGTTATTGAAATATGTAAACAGTTCTCTCATATTCTCTAACTATATTGACTTTTTTTAAAATCATCAGAAAATCGAATAGAACATCCGCCAACCTTTACATGTGACTAACATAGTCTCAATGCATTAATAATTCTCTTCAACTGCCAGTTTTCACTTTGCAATTCTTCGACCCTTCCGGACTAACTGGTCGGCATGAATTGTTCAATTTTTCTTTAAGCAACACCCTTGCAACCAAAAACAACCATGATCGTGGGGGCGGGCGCCCCCCAATCGCCATTAAATGCTTCACCAAATAAACCCAGACCTTCTGCCGCTGTGTAGTAACCTTCAATTCGCATCGATAGCTTAACAGAAACAAGCTAGAGGGGAAGGGACAAATGGCTTTAGCGATTCATCGGAACCGTTTTCTGCTGATTTTCAAAAGGATTTTTTTAACCCATACTGGTGGAAATCTGAGCGCATGCGTTTACGATGGCACTAAGAAAAACACATTCGTTTTTTAATTTAAACTCACTTTTGCCACTTTTATTAGACTCGTTTACTGTTTCCCTAATACCGAAGCAAAATTTTCATTACTATCTAAATAAAAAAATATTGATTTATCATTTGAAGTTTTTTTTTGCAATGATCTTAAAAAAAAAAGAAAGATTCTCATCTCCGTCGGACAATTCTGAAAATTTCTATCATTTTTTTTTCACCGTGTCCCGTGTCAGTGTTTTGATGTCTATCCGCTTATCACATCACATTCCCCAGTTTATTAACCCGGTGAAAGCCAAAAGGACGCGTCGGAATGGAAAAGCTCGTAAAATCTGATTCGAATGGCCGAGAGAGGGATTCTTGAACGGAATCGTGATTTTATTCCTTTGCTTTTTTTGCCCGCTCGCTGTTTCAAAACTCCGAAAGGGAAACGGTTTTGAAATGTTGTCCAAGGAAATGGGCTTTTTTTTCTTCCTACCTTTTTGATGAATGTTCTTTTCAAGGTTTGCTATCGTGATTATTTTGACAAATGATTGCCTGGGCAGAAGGGCCCCGTCTTAAAGTTTCTAACAGCGTTCTTGAATTCCCTTCCTGTTATAAAAGAGGTCTGATATTTCAACCCGCACCGAAACATTTCTTTCCGTTGTTTTGAAAAAGGTGTATAATTTACCTTTGGTTTTTTTTTATCTCCTTCAACCAATGTTGCATATTTATTACATATTTTGTTTTGTTAATTGTAATGAAATGGATGACATTTTTGGCAGTGATTTTCTTCCATGAGTGTATCATTCTAAAGATATCTTCTGATCTTAGTTGATTTCGTGCCGCATCGAATTATGTTTTAATTGATGGCAGCCGTAATGCATCGATTACCATCGTTTGCTGAAAATAGTCTTTGCATTATTGTGACGGAATGGATGTAATTTTTTTTTTTTCAAGGGAATTTAACTTCCAGGGTCATTCTTCCCTAGAATGGATGTAGAACTGTTTGCAGTATAGATGAATCATGACCCATCTGAGAGGTGGAGGCATCCAAGCTTGTCGAAATTCCCAATCTTGTAACGAGAGACGAGGGCGCACACAAAAATAGACGAGATGTATTTAATTTTTGTCGATGAAGTCTAACGGTTAAACATTATTAGAGAATTTGTAGCGATTCAAACTCAAGCCTAAAATCAGGACCAGGTACTGGATGAGGATTAGATTCATCACTGGAATCTGCATCTGAATCAGAATTAAAACCAGGATTAGGTCCATCATAAAAATTCGGATCGAGATTTGGATTTGGATCATGACCACAGTCAATATGAGAATCAAGATCAGACTTAAGGGTAGAATGAAAATCAACATCAAGGTCTGCACCTAGATCAGGATAAGGATCTAGATCTAGATCTGTATTAGAATCTAAATCTGGATAAATCTGGACCAGTATTTGTAGCATAAGAATTAGGATGGTTGAGGTTGGTCTGGTTCAGGTTCAATATGAATTTGGATCAGGATCAGTCCAGATCATTCATCTGGATCTGGATTGGATTTGAGATCCGAATTTGGATCCTTATTTGAATCTGAATCTGAATCTGGATAAAAAATAAGGGTCAGTGTTATCATGATGTGAAAATCATGATCAGGATGTGGATCGGAATCAGAATATAGATTATTAATCATCCTTATGACCCGGATCAGTATCCAGATCTGGATTTGTATCAGGAATAGGTTCAAGATTTGGTTCTGAATCTGAATAAGTTTCAGAATCAGGATCAGTAAGGATCGGAATCTGGATCTGAATAAAAACCAGGATAATGGTTAGAAACTGAATCGGGATCAGGATTCGGATCAAATCAGGATTATGATTATGAATCAGCTGAATATGGATTTGTATTAAAATCAGGTTGAGGATCAAGATCTGAAACCAAATATGGATTAGGATCAAGATCACGATTAAGATTAGGATGAGGATCTGAATATGGATCAAGATCAATATTAGTAGAAGATTAAGAGTCCGCATTAAGAGAATAAGGTTCTGGATCAGGATCAGAATCAGAATAAAAAATACAAGTTAGGAACTGAATAAAATCAAGAAAAAAAATGAAAAAAAAATTTGTTTCCTCAAAACTTATCAACAGATTTTAAATCGTATTTTAGACTCCCAAAAAAGCTTTCGTGAGTATTTTTATAGAATAAGTTTAAAAAAAATTGTTTTGTAGACATAAATAAAGAAAATCACAAAAGAATTTGTCTTTTTTGTTTGATTTGCCAAATAAAGTGCATAAATCTGGGCAAAATCCGGGAATTTTTCAGTGAAATCCAGGCAACCAGGCCAGGCCGGACTGCTCCCAAGTTTTGTTTTGAATATACGGCCAAACCCGTATAAAATCGGGCAATCTGGCAACCTTAATCATGATATTTTTTAGTATCAGGTTAAGTTCTGGCTAACAGTCTGTGTAACGGATTCAGGATCGAAACGCTTAGAACGATAAGATCGTTGACGATAGACAGGTTGTCTTAATCCATGGGTGGCCAAACCATGGCCCGCGACTGTCTTATTGTGGCCCGCAAAGCTTTTACCAAAATGACTACATTTAAATCTTAGATCTTTAGATTATGTACCATTTTGAGATGAAGTTTATCAAAATCTGTATCACTTTTTAAAGAATTCGAAACAAAAGTTGGAGAAAAACCTGTATACTTTTTAATTTTCCAATATTTGACACATGAAAATACCTTCGAATAACAGATGTGTATTGCGATGAATTTTCCTTATTTGATTGTTTCTTACCAATATACTGAAAGCGGTAAGAGCTTCTAATTTAAGTTTGCCAGATTGCCTGGTTTTATCAGGGTTTGTTTAAAATTTTACATTAATGGTATTTTTGAAGCCTAGAAAACGATTCAAAATCTGCCGTTGAGTGTAGTTTTTGATGAGTAATTCTCGTTATATTTGTCCGGCCTGGATACGTGCTGAAAATATTCTGGCAATCTCATCATAAATGGATTCATGACACCAGTTTGAATATTGACTGGTTTTTAAAAGCTTCGCGGAGAGAATAATATGATATTTTCAAAAAAACTTCTAAATAATTCAGTATGATGCTATACCAAATATCAAAACACATTTATTTACGAATTAAACAATCAATTTACCAAATTGTAGTATTTTAAGCATTTAAGGGCCTAGAATTTACTACATTTGTCAGCTTCCATTGAAACTAACGAAGATTTGTCTGTAAACATCAAGGGAGAAAGCTGCATTTGTTGACAGTTTGGGCAGTCTTCAGATTTTAACCCAATTTAAAATTTGCTGATTTTTGCAGACGGTGGTAGCATTCAAAATTTTTGCAGCATATTTATAATTTTTCAAATATATTTACACTACTGACGGTTATAATTTTTTTCCCTTGAAAATGATGTGCCATGCCATAATATCAGTTGAAAATACAAAGTTCTGTAGATTTTAAATAAAGTTTTTTTACGGAAAAATCTTGTATGAAATATAAAATCTAAATTTTGAAATCTGCAAAATACCATGCGTTTTGATGTAGCAAAAATTAACATATTTTGTAATCTTATGGAAAGTTTAAGGATGCTTGTCACAAAACCGTCAAATTTTAAAATTGTCACCATATCGATGATTCGCAAAAGTTCAAAACCACTGAAAACCTTTGATATTATTATTCTGTTAAAACAATTATTTTATTAGATTATGTTTAAAATTTGCCGTCACGATCAACATTGTATCCTAAATTACTTTTTTTTGAATTGTTTTTAAACCATGATTATTGACTTGTGCAAATTGTTAAAAAAAAAATAAAAACACCGCTCTTAAACTTAAATAAAAAAAATGGTCCAGATCTCCTCTGTTTTTAACATGTTTTAGTTTAAAATCATCATTTTTTTAAGTATATCGCCATTTTCGTCGAGCAAGATATATTTCATGTCAAGCAAATCTTGAGAGTCTCGGAGTTTAGTGAGAAATTGCAATGTTCTTTATCAAAGTTCATCTCGAATATATTTGAAGATCTACCATTTATGGAGAAGAAGGTTCAAAAGCTGTGAAATCGAATTTTGAAAAATTGTTAGACCATTAACGAAATTTGATGTACTCTGGGATTCCCATACTATCAGACATTTCTGCAACAAATTAACCCAACAGAAATTCAAAACTTGAATTCAAAACTAAAATATTTGATATAAATTTTGCTTCATACACATCTATATTCAATTTGGTCTGGATGAACGCATATGCTATTATAGTCATAAAATGTTTGTAATTTATTAATGAAGATAATAATTAATTTGGTCGGAAAAACAAGCTCTCAATAATTTTCCAAATTATTTTTCAAATCAATCCAAGTAAATAGAAACAGTAGAAACCTGAACCTGAAAACAAAAATTAATTTATTATATCATCATTTAAAACCAGTTATTCATTTATTCGCTTCGAATTAAAAAAAAAAAATGGTGGTGTGACACGTCAACCCATCTCATCTCCAAAATTTGGCCCGCCTGTTGAAAATGTTGGCCACTCATGTCTTAATCCATCCCACGTTTATCTTATGGTTGTTTCGCATCTTCAATTCTTCAACTTTTCTACTAAATTAACTCGAACGTATATTGATTGCACTTTTCAAAAGATTGAAAAATAGAAAAATAAATGAGGTACAAGCATTCTTTCCAATATGGTGATTGCAAGTTGAATAATATGGAAACTTCAAAGATTTCGAAACTTAAACCAAGATTCTTACCCTACGGTACAACTAAGGTTTTTTTAGATTGTACAGTAATATACAGGGTGTCCCATTATGCCTAAGCTCGATTTAAAATGAACAGAATAAACGTAACTTAGGAGAAAATCCAAATTTTATTTTACTTTTATGTTTTGTATACTCTTCCTTCTTTCATAGTGATTCAATACAGGTTGGTTAGTGATCGAATTTTTGATCGAAAACTGCTTATAAGACTCAGCACAGACTGATTTGGGATGATTTTGAATACTTTTTTTCCAGTCTTTTGCGAAGATTTCTATATAATCTTTTCCCCAAAACAGTTGATCATATAATTTACGAGCTCTTAGTTTGACGGAAGCAGCTTGATTTTGACTTAGCCTCGACTTCTTCTGCTTTTCATATATTTTAAGACCCAATCTTATCTTGGAACGATTTAGGGTGCTGAAAGAAGATCCCACTTTTTGCCCAAGTCCCCAACTGAGGCAGTCTTCTTACTGGCGTAAAGAACGCATGACTTTCCGGTCCAAAGTTTTGTCCACTGAACCCTGATTTTTTTTGTCCACGAAGCTTCTTTGCTTTCCATGCTTCTGAATCGCATTTCGAACCGCTCCGATGCTTCTTCCATTTTCGCAATCTGAATCAGCGAAATATTGTGGAGGAACTACATTTGTGCACGATTCTTTTGGGCTTTTCCGGGAAAATACTTCCCATTTTCATGAAAATCATGAAAACTGGAGCTAACGACACACAGAGTTTGTGCTTAGACATAACAGACATGAGCGGACATCTGTTTTATAGAAGTAAGAGAAATCTCTTTCGTTTTTGAGAAAATGGTATGACGATAAAAGTAGTCAAAATAGTCAATTTCCGAAGTAATTAATTTAATATAATTTATTTGAAACTGGTAGAAACTGATGATAAGCATACCTCAAAGCTGAAATTTTAAATATCACATGTTCTTTTGCATAAAACAAAGTTAGAGATGCCATATTTCATAGTAATTTCATGTTCATATCGTATTTTTATCAGATCAATAAACTCGTTATTTTCACAGTAAGATTGTTACTAGATCAAAGATTTAATGTTTCAACGATAAAAAGTTTAAAAAAATGTGGCTTATCTATTTTTTTTAATAGAGTAAATAGAGGCATTTTACCTACCTGACATGGGCATTCAAAATGTGTCTCTTATTCCAATATCACATTATTGCACTTTGCTAAAAGCTTCCATTTTTTGAATAAAAATTTTTGTTTACAGATTCCGTACGCACGATATCTTGAAGTTCAATATATTTTAACAAACTGCCCTGATTAATATGTTGATCTAACAGCCATTTCGTTAATCGGCGTTAGAAACACTTCCCCCTAAGACCTTCAGGTATCAAGGAAGGGTTGGCTGGAAATTAACATTGTACTTCCTGTTAACTCCATGAATGTTTAACGGGCATAAGCTATCGCAACTAGAAACAACAGCTAGAACTCATTTGTTTATTCAAGTTTCACTTTGGCTATTTTCGGTCTTGGATTTCAAGCAAACAACATTCTTTTTTAAATGCCCGACGTTTCGATCACTTTTGATGGTCTTCTTCAAGGATATTGTCTAACGGTTGTTATTTGTTATTTGTTTATTTTTTATCAACAGATCACATGTTGATCCAAAGTTATCGTCAGATTTTGTTTTTTTCTCAACGTTTAGGTGAAAAAAAAAACAAAATCTGGCAATAACAACCGTTAGACAATACCCTTGAGAAAGAACACCAAAATGATAGAAACGTCGGGCATTTCAAAAAGAAAGTTGTTTGCTCAAAATTCAAGACCGAAAAATAGCCAAAAACGAATTTAAACATCATATACGGTCGATAACATAAACCTAATTAGTTTTTGAAAACAGTTATTTTTTTTTGATAGACTTTTTGATCTGACATCTTTTATAAACCCTACGCAATTTAAAACATACGTTATTGAAACGTAATCTAATTTACACCGATGATACACTATTCATTGACGCTATCTACGCTGACATGAACCTTGTAAGACGGGAAAAAGTTAGCACCGAGCTTAAGTATCACCATAATTCTGTTATCAAATTCCCAGGAGAAACGTTTTTAATAGCTTCTCCTGTCAGACGATTGTTTTATTGCTGTCAAGCCTTCGAAGGCTTCAAAATTTTTTGAAAGCTATAATTCAGACAATTGATGACCTGTAGCTTAAATTATCGACACTATTAGTAAAAAAAACATTCCTTCAAAATTAAAAAAAAAATGTGGCTCTGTTCCATGCTAACATTTCGAAGCATGTCATGCCCGAAAAACTCATTTTTGAACTTTGAAGAAAGAAGGAAGGGAAAATGTCATAAAACTCAAGCACCCCACCAACTGTGTGTGTGTGTGCGGTGTGTGAACGAGTGTGTTATTAATTTAATCTTCTACTTCTTTGCAAAAAAATCGAAATACCGTCTTAAGTCACAGCGAGACACGAGCCACATATGTAGATAGGTATAACGCTGTCGTTGTTGTTGTTTTATTAGAACGACCATCTACATACGAACAGAACGCGCAGCGTATGGTGTCATCCTTGGAAAAACTTTATCGCATGACGTTGTCCTCAGAAACGACGACGACGACAACGACGGCGAACATGATGGCGACGTCACCGACTCCGGTGGAAGTTGCATAACTTAGTATATGAATACTTAGGAGCCGTGGAGGGCAAATAGATCCTCCAGTTGTTGAATAACTGTAGTTGTAAGAGAATTTTAAACTCAGAATTCCTCAAGGTACTAACATAGACCGATACTCTCTGGAGCCACTATTTTAGCACAAATAAGAAATTTTGAATACAGTTGGAATACAACTTCCAATAGAAAAAATACACACTTCAACAGACTTCTTACTCCAACGTACCACAACCTTCAGCCGACAACCAGCCTTCTACAGTCCCGGTGGGGCTGAATAAAAATATCAAATGCTAAAAGCACAAGGAGAACCGCTTTCCCTAGAACGAACAAGAAAACAACGGAAGGAAGGAAGCAAGCTTGAACTTGATGTATCGCATTACTCCGAATACGCGTGAGGAACGATTTCCCTTTTTTTCTTCATTCCTTGCTGCGCGCCGCCGTATACTTTCACAGACACACACACTCAAACATACACCCACATATCGACAAAAAAGGGCTTCCCCACGAGTAGGTCCTCGTGGGAAATGTACCAAAAGATACCGAGCGGCCCCGCAGCAGGAAACTTTTTCCATCGTTAATCTTTTTCGGTTTTCTTTCCTTTCTGTGTCGGGGCAACAGAAAGAGTCAGACTCGTCAGAGTTCACGTGCTCCACTTAAAGGTGCACGATAATTTTTTTTTCGCTATCTGTGTTTCCGGTACCGAAAAAGGAACAAAAACATGGAAAGAAAGAATTCTGCACTTCCGGTTTTATAATTTTGAAAGTTTTTTTTATAGTTTTTTTTTATATGATTTTTGGAGAAAAAAAATCATTAAAATACTTATCTAGACAGGACATTCTTATCACACGATTGTCAATATGTTCAAGACTTAAAACATTGGATGATTACTAGCCAAGGCCGGATTAAGGGGGGGGGGGGGGGGGAGGATAATAGGGATACCCTTAAAAAAAATGAGAATTTAAAAAAAATGAGAATTAAATTTTGCATTTTGCAGTCCAAATGAGAGCTTTCATTTTTTAGAAGTTTCTAAACTGTTCCGCATTGTTTGCACGTGATTAACCAACAATTTTTATTTGAAGATACCAGAAACTATCTTGGCTATTCAAGACAGTATACTGAACTCATCTACAGTTCTTTTACACGTTTAAAATGTTGTGTATTCTCTAGGATAGCATTTGAAAAAAAATCGGATAGCATTTGAAAAAAAAAATCATATAGCCTCCCGAAAAAAATTGCCCCGGGCCTCCAGGTGGTTTAATCCGGCTTTGGTACTAGCCTTATCACTGAATTTAACAAAAACCGAACCCTGACTGCTTCATACCAAATCTCGTCAAAAGTTTCTCAAGTTAGTAACCTGAGATCATTCTATGAAAGATTAATCAAAAGTATTTTGTCAGTTTCACTGCAGAATTCAAAACAAACTTGAACGTCCCGAAACGTCTTTGAGCAATCCCCAAAATTATACCAAATAGTTCTGCCATTTCAAGCGTAAAGAAACGATTTTAGCTATCAGCATAGAATGCCTGAACATTAAATTTCTTTGGATGACCAGTGCATTCGGCAAACTTATGTTAGAATAAAGGTTACTTAGCCGAATAGGTCATTAGGCAAAAAAGTGGTCGACCAAATAGGAATCTAGGCCATGCAAACGGCCTCACACCCATCCGATCTAACGTTCATTGATTCGGTTTAGCATAAGCTTGCCAGCATTTTTTCAGCTCGTATCCGTATCGGACAAATCCGAGCTTTTTTATCTAAAAACCTGGCATAATCCGGGCATTTGATTTCAAAATTGTGAACCGGAAATCCGGGAAAATTTGGTCAACATTTAGGAATTACTCAACAAAATTCAAGAAAAAAAAAATGCTGTTCACCAAAACTTATCATCAGAGTTTAAATCGTGTATTAGGCTTCCAAAAACCTGCCATGATTATTTTTATAAAACTTGCTTTAAAAATTTCCGTTTTGGACGCATAAATATAACATTTTTACCACATAATTTGTATTTTTTTGTTGTTGTTAGTTTTGGCAAATAAAGAGAATAAATCCGGGCTGTTTTCAATGAAACCAAGAGTATAGTTTTAATTTAAAATTTGACAGACGTTAATTGTATTTTTTTGATGAAAATACGAAATGGGAAAAGTTGTTTCCATTCTTCAATGTTCAATCAAGCAATCAAAGTCGCGAATGCCATAAAGATGGTAAAACGACTATAATCGAAACAAAAAAAAAGTTCGCTTTTCCACCGAACGTTAGAAATTAATGCCAGAATTGTTCGAAATTCTAATTTCTGAATACTGAAATTCGAATTTCTGAATACAAAATTGATATAGAAAAATTTGATTAAAAATTTAATGTATTATTTCAAATTTCGAATCTGAATACAGATTTGATTCAGAAATTAGAATTAAGAAGGTCGAATTAATAAGATTTCAATAAGATTTTAATAAGATTTCAGTATCAGGTATATATCCTGAGTGTTTGAAAATCGCAAAAGTAATACCAATTTCAAAATCCGGTGATCGCAATAACTTACTTTACAATCTGCAATACGGTTTGAAATCTGGTTCCATTACACTGACAGCTATCTGTGAGTTATCGGACTTCGTGATGGAAAAAATAGTTTCAAGGAATATTGTAGGTGGTCTTTTTCTTGATTTAAAAAAGGCCGTCGACACACTCGATCACGAAATTTTACTGAAAATACTAGAGTGTTATGGAGTAAGAGGTATTGCTAATACATTGATACGAAGCTTTTAAACAAATAGAAAACTATGTGTTTGTTTAGGAGATGGAACGAGCTCTCTCGAAAAATTGGACGTCGGTGTTCCGCAGGAAAGCAATATAGAGCCTCTCCTTTTCTTACTGTACATAAATGATATTATTCGACTTCCCCTGCACGGCATACCACCTTTTTTTGCTGATGACACAGCCGTTTTTTATCCCGGAATATGTCCAAACAACGTGATCATGCATATGGAAGAAGATTTGAAAGTTTTGCATAAATACTTTTCTTCAAATCTTTTCACACTTAACCTTACTAAAACAAAGTACATGATTCTCCGCTCTTTTCGTAAAAAATCGAACAATATGATGATCCAAAACTCTCGTGTATTGCAATCGAAAGAGTAACCAACTTTAAATATTTGGGAATAATTCTTAATGAAACTTTATCATGGAGCAATCACATACATCATTTGCAAAAAAAGATATCATCTTATAGCGGAATTCTATAGAGGGTCAAAGCATTTGTTCCACGCCATGTCTTGCTTAAGTTCTATTTTGCCTTCATACATTCTCATCTATATTACCTAATTGCTATATGGGGAAGGGCATCATTGTCCCTTTTATCACGCTTACAATTCTTACAGAACCGTGATTTAAAAACTATTTTCAATCTCTCTTTGCTTTATTCAACCAATTTAATTTATTCCAACAGTTCACACAATATTTTACCACTCACTAAACTTTGTGACCTTCAAACTATTATCTATGTATTTGATAACTTGCATTCATTAAATAGAAATCGTCTTATCATTTGATACGCAGCTCGTCGTCCACTTCTCGTGGACAGCGACGAATTTCGTTCATTGGACCAACAAAATTTAATAGTCTTCCTTCTGATATAAAAATCATTACGTATCGTATAGGAACCATCTCAAGAACAAACTAATGCAATATTTCAAAGAAAATTTAATTTGATGTTCAGCCAACCACTTTTTTAGAGTCAATTAGATTCCTTTTTGAAATTTTCTTAGCTGGATAAATAATTCAATTAATTTAGTTTCATATTTTTAATTCATTTAAGGGCCGTTCAGATACCACGTGGACAGAAAAATGAGATTTTTGACCCCCTCCCCCCCTCCGTGGACAAGCGTGGACATTTGGCAAACCCCTATCCCCCTCCCCGGATGTCCTCGTGGACAGATTAGATTTTTTTTTGTCTAAAAAGAAAACACCACTTTTTGCCTTTTTGTTATTGAAATGGCGGATTTTGAAGAAATAACCGGTTAATCATTTCCTGATATAAAATAATTTTAAAAATTTTAAATTTCTAAATTATCATATTTATGAAATGCTTTCAAGTAGCTACTAATTGTATGAACGTAAACTGGAAAGCTTTGAAATTTTTAGATTTTGATTTAAACATCCTAATACTTATTCACCTTCAGAAAATATTTTGAAAGTAAGTCTGTCCACGTGGACATGACCCAAACCCCTACCCCCCTCTCCCTGGACAAGCGTGGACATTTCCATACCCCCCCCCCCCTCCTAAGTTGTGTGGACGGCCCCTAATCATAAGCTCAATTTTTATTTTGTTTTTTGTTAACCTGTATCTTTAATAATAGAAACGGATGTATCTCTTAAAAGGAAAACATCTTTCCACTGAGATTCATGTAGTAGTTTAGTTGCTGTATCGTTACATTCCCTCGTTTAAAAAAAAAATTAAGCTATCTGTGTCAAGACTTTAATCATGCATTCAGAAGTGGGACTAAAGATGCAAATAAATGTTTATAAAGCTTCTGGTATAAGTTTGAGATTTCAAGTTTTTAAATCGGACTCAAAAGTAAATTTCGAAATGTAAAAATGTAACTAAGGTTGACATTCTAAATTCAGACTCATTATCATCAAAAAACCAAAACTAAGAAACCAGTAATCTAAATCCATGATTTGGTTACCAGTACACAGTAGAGTGTCCATTCCCCGACCATTTTAGCGTTCCTGGGAATTGGGAAGTTTGACGATTCTGTTCCCGGAAATTCTCGGGATCCCGGGAAAAACTGGAAATAAATATTTTAACAATCAACTGCCTACGATATCTTAAATATATGATAATTTTTAATTTTTGGGTACTAGTATTGCAAAACATTTAATACTTTTTGATGCCTCAAAAATTCAATTAGCAATTATAAAAACCAAGACTCAAAAACTAAGTACTTTAACCTGACTTTAAACTTGACTGATTCTAGCTGCTAAAATTTGAAATAATTGAGAAGGATTTTCCGCTATGTTGGTTAGCTAGCCTTCAGGTTATTATCAATTAATTTGAATCTCGTAAATTATCGGCGTAAATTATCTCGTAAAATTCAAAATATGTAATTTATTCGCCGATGATTCTGCTACTGTTGCGAAACGGAGGTTCTAAATGATGAGTGTTTCAAAATAGAACATTTAAATTCTTTTCGTGGCGTTTCTTTATTGGAATTGTTTGGTTTTAAAAATACTCTGTCGTTTTTTTTTTTCGAACGCAGAAGCACTTTTTCTATAAAATTTAATGTATTAACCAGTTTTTATCCAGGTATCAAAGTAGAACTATAATTTTTCTTGCTCAATCTGATCCATTTTTCCAATTTAAATCATGTAAATTTTGAGTAATTTAACACTTTTTATTGGCTTCGGGAATAACCGGAAAATTTTAGCGTTTCCCGGGACTCGGGAATTCCCGATTTTCTTTTATTCCCGGGAACTCGTGACGCTCTTATGGCCATCTTTTTTTCTGATACCTGATACCTAATGATCTCAGAAATAATTATTCAATTAACATTCGAAAATCATATAAGTCTTTTTTTTTAGTTTTTGATAGGAGTTTAACCCATTTAGGTAATTCTTCCTCGATTATATAAGTATTCAGAATCAAACACCATATTCAGAATCAAACACAAAAAAAACAATAGTAATAATAAATAATTAAGTATAATAATTATAAGTAAAAACTAAGCAATAGTTATAAATTTAAGTTTCTAAGTTTAAATTTTATTATTAGAATGTAAAATTTAAACTCAAAGGAAGAAATGGCAATTAAATTTTGAAATTAATATCGACATTCATGGCTCAGAATTTCAATACCAAGTTGGTATTTTAGAATTTGTATTCAACTTTGCAAGTCAGAGTTTAAAAGTTAAAAACATTAACAGTACAAAATAAGCTTGTTTATTTATCTTAATATACTGATGTATCAGAATTTTTGAAAGATTTGGTTCATTCTGGTGATTTTTATAAATTTTGTTTTTTGAGATTTTGGAGATTGATAGGCTTCTTATCAAATGTACATTTGTAACTTTATAGCTTCCAATGTAAAATCAAATAATAGCATCGACATTTTATCAGGTTTTAAGTTAAAATAAAGTAAACTTCTACATGAGAAATCAAAAAGTACCTCCTGTATCATCAAATATTTGGCAAAATATATCCTTTTCCAGCCCTTTCGAGATTGCAGCTTTCATTTTAAGACATCGTTCGTTCCTTTTTGAGTTAAGGAAAAAATAATGACAATAAATTCCTATTTTTGCCTCCAATTCTAAAAAATCTAACATAATTTTTCTGAGAATTCATAAAATTACTGTTAAATACCTTTAACTTTAATAGTTGCCCCCGCTGTTTAAAAATGACAAAATATTTGCATTTCAAATATTTTTTGATTATTTTCACGAAAAGTTGTAACCTTTAATGCCTCGGAAAATATATTTTCTTCACAATAAGGCCGGAACAAATGTCGAATTCTTATTTTGTCACTCGAAGTTGGAACATCGAAAGGGAGGATGATAAAAAATAATGCGAAAAACGAATAAATTGCACAAAAGCTTGTATGCAACAAAATTGCATACTATATCATTGCACAAAACCTATAAATCTATTAATTTTTTATCGAAAAATTCAATAAAATCGAGAATACAAATGGTGAAATAACTTCCATCTTCCAAACTTTATTTTTTAATCTTGTAATCTTTTGGCTATTTGATTTTTTTTTTCGAAATTTACATAAAATACTTCCAACATTATTTATTCCCTCCTTTGGGTTTTTTCGAAATTTCGATGGAGAGGAAGGGGGGGGTTTAACAAAACAAGAAATTGATATTTGTTCCAGCCTAATTTTTAAATATTAAATTTGAAATATGAACCCCAAAATTGTTTTATTGAAAAATGCAAGTTTCGGTTTTGACAGGTTGACAAATTTTAAATTCTCCCAGGCAATTTAAGATCCAGAACGTCAACTTACATAGATGTACCACATGATATCATAATGTGGTTATAAAATGATGCAATGCGAAACTTCAAGATTCCAAGATGACGTCTAAAAATTTTAAACTATGAAAATAAAGAAGTTTCGGTAAAAAAAACATTTGTCAAAGTTGGAAAAAAATGTTTCTAAAGACTGCGGCTAAGGTGACAATTTTCGTTGAACAAATGACCTACCGGAATTATTTTCTTACCCTTTTAAATTTCAAAGTTTAAATACTTTATAATCGGTACGAAATCCAACAAGTCTGACCGCAATTTTTGCAGTTGTGAATAACTTTCAAATTCCAAAATTGACTTCCCTGAAAATTTTCAGTTCTCACACACGAATGTCATAAAATGTCTATTCGTTCGGTCAATAAATTTTGTAAAAAGTATTAAGCAGTGTATTCTAAAACCGTAAAAAACATAATATCTCCCTTGCCTTGGGAGAACCGGGAATTTTACAATGGAAGTTCGCTGGCCACCCTGCTTAATGGCCAATTTAGCAGAACGTCCATTCGGTCTAACGTACAATCATTCTGGCGTCCATCTACTCAACCTTACGACCTTCTATCTGATGTCCAATTCGGTCGAATTGCCTCCAGACACCTGATTTAGTTAGGTTTCCCCGAAACTTTGGCCATTAAACTACAGGGTGTACTTCAAGTACCCACAGGATCTCTTCATAACTTCTAAAAAAATAGAAGATCAGGTTAATTGTAACCTTCCTCATCAACTTCTCAACATCTTAGTTTTTGTATTATACATTTTCATTTCATAAACCTTGACTAAATTGTCCAAGACAAAAACAATAAAATCGTCTGTTTGTGATATCTGTAGTGTCCTAACGTGACAAAGAAAAACCATCGTGGAAGCTTGACAATCTTTCGTTTCAAAGTGTATCAAAAACTCGGCAGCAGCAACTTTTCAGTCGCATCTGACAACTCCGATAATCCACGGAACATTAAATGATTGCCCACCGGAAATTTTACGAGTGAGTCTGTTGCACATGTTCAAGCAACCGTTAAATATGCTGAACAAAATCGCAATAGCAAAATCCAGATTCTAGTGGAATGTCCTGTTCTAGTTTCACGTTTACTCTTTCATCAATGGAGCATTTGTACTGGTTATCGACTTATAAAGCACTTATTCGGCGGTCTGATGCAACAAACTGATAATCTACTTATCGTCTCTATCCCTACCGCTGCAATAAATGATAATGAATTGCACATAACACAGAGCCGCTAAACCTGAACGATGAAGGCTGCTGATGATAAATACGTGCCAACTCCCGATTCACCTACCCTGTTACGCTTCAAGTGTATCACGAATTCTTGAACCACTGCCAAAAGAAACCTTCTACTCGTAAAGCCAGACAAAGGTCGAATGGAAAATTAATGGAATCTGAAAATTATTACTTCTTCGGTTGTGCGATTCGAAACGAATTTTTCATGCGCAAAGAGCGCCAGGTACCGGAACGCTCTAGTGTCTTCAAAAAGCGATAATTGTTTGTCTTGTTTTCAAAATTTTCGAGACATACTGGGATCCTTTTATTTTGACTCAACCACATTGACTGGCGTCGGATAATAAACAAAATCCAGTTTAACTAAGAAGGTTGCCGGAAGGTAGGAATTTGTCACTTCATAAAATGGAAAATCTAGAACTCATACTAAAGTACATTACCAATCCAAAATTTGAATAAAGTTAATCGTTCCGTGTCATTTATTGCATACAGCTGGAAACCGCTTCACTGATTTTTTTATGATCACACTTAGATACCTACTATTTGTGGTAATTGTACCGCGGCACATATGCTGCATAATAACATCGCAATTACGCTTTCCCTCGAACTGTGTTTTTACATATGGATGAATCCAGTTTCATTCGCGCGAACGTTTATCAGATTGAATCCGATTCCTTCGCGATGATTTGAACTAGTTAGTTGCCCTACGCCGCGACCGGTCATACGGACCGGAATCAATTTAACAGATCCGGAGAATTGCATAGTTTGCCATTTTCATCCTGATTTGCTTACATTAGCAGCCACCAAACGGATTCATCTGGACTGAGTTTGGTTAATTCCACTGGGAGTAGAACCAACAAGCATGACAATTGGATGATTCCACGCAATGGAATTCGAATGATTAGAAGTTTTAATCTGGTTTTAGATAGTATATTGGATTGAATGTAAAATTTCTCTTCAGAATTGCCGTTACGCAGGGTTTTCGAGTTTTATCGTGTCTGTTATATTTTCTAATTTACCTTTTTGATGTTCTATAAAAGAGACGTAGCGTTTTGCTCGTTGTCTTGGACGGAAGAATCAAAAGAAAAAAAATGCAAATGCATTACGGACATAACTTCATTCAACGCTCACCCCAGATGAACTCCGACAAGACTGGTGATGAAGTACACTCTAACACCATACGAATTAACCGTGGAAAGGGTCATGTCTTATTAAGAATTTCACTCTTAGAGAAGGGCACTTCTCTCCCGCTGCGACGTTATTAACGAGACCCACAACCCAGAAAGTCATGTTACCGACGTGATCTGCTGAAATCTCCAACTTCTTTGCAAGGGAATCGTAATCCAGGAGTTTTCGCAGCACGTTGTCTAAAGTTGTGCATGATCCGCAAACGACGAATGACTCAGTACGCACCTCTACTAATCTTGGTCAATTCAGCAGTACTTGGTTAAACTTCATAAACAATCCATAACCGGCCATTTCACCGTGTATTTTGGTCATCGAACTTCGTACGTACGTAACAAAACGTCTACATCTTTCACCCTCTGAAATGTTCCACAGCTGCTGCTAGTCGGACATGGAGGCCTCGCTAGGGTATTCCCGCACGTTGACCCGTAATAATGCGTAGGATTCATAAACCTCTGCACATTACCCTTTCTCTGTAGATTACACTACTCATCTCAAATCGCTTACCAGGCAACTCCAGCGTATCGCACAGGATTGACGAGGACACATTCGAGTATACCTTCGTCTGTTGCATAGGATATCCAAGGTATTTGACATGATCTTCGATAAAACTCTACTGCCTCGAGGGTGACGTCATCCACTAGCTCTCGTTAGGAGGCTTAGTCCGTGATGTTATACAAGACCACTGCGCCTTCATACCCTCGCTAGTCATATACTTTTTATTTATTTTCATAGTATTCCATCTCATGACATACCTTGATGAACATAATTCCTAAAATTCACTCGATCCATGGCAACCGTTCTCCAATTTCTCGGACATCCTACATTCGGAATATCACGCTCCACTTGGTCTCACCACTCCTACCGAATTCGTAGCGAACAGTCGTCCGGCATTGTCGCAACATGTCCTGCCCAGCGTATCCGTCCAGCCTTCTCTACCTTCTAGATTCTGGGTTCGCCGTAGAGTTGCCAAAGCTCGTGGTTCATCCTTCGCCTCCACACTCCGTTCTCCTTCACACCACCAAAGATGGTTCTTCACTCGTCGCTCGGATACTCCGAGTGTACGCAGGTCCTCCTCGAGCAATACCCATATCTCGTGCCTGTGGAGAACAACCGGTCTAATGATCGTCATGTACAGGTTACACTTCGTGCGCAGTTGCTTGTGGAGTCCATAAAAGGCAAGACTTCGCCGGATCTCACGGCTGGTGTCATCGTCTGCGGTCACCAGTGATCCGAGATAGAGCCCGAGCCCGAGCCCGAGATAGTCTTCGAATATCTCCAGCTCGTTGCCGTCGACTTATGACTGGACAAGCGGGTTCGGCGGTCTCGGATCCGCAGGTCAGCATATACTTGGTTTTGAACGTAATACTCACTAACCCAATCCTTCCTGTTTCGCGTTTCAGTCTGCAGTAGTCCGTCACCGTCGCAAATGATGTGCCTACTTTATCAATGTGATCAGCAAAGCAGATTTGTCACCTTCTAGTATCACATTGAAGATCATCGCCTTGTCGAAGCCCCCAGCGTGAATCGAATGAATTCGACAATTCTCCTGAAATCCGCACACAGCACAGCGTTCCACCTATCGTCGCCTGCATTCCATCCACCGTCGCCTTGAACAGTCTAGTCAGCTTCCCGGACAAGCGTTTCTCGTCCATGATTTTCCATAGCTCCTTACGGTCGATATGCAGCTTTGAAGTCGATGAATAGATGATGCGTAGAGACTTGGTCTTCACGGCATTTTTGGAGGATTTGCCGTAATGTGAAGAGCTCGTCTATCATAGACCGTCCCTCCATGAAGTCGGCTCGATGACTTCCTACGAATCTGATTGCTTGTGGCGTTAGGCGGCGCGGAGTAGGATTCAGGACACCACTTTGTAGGCGGTATTGAGGACAGTGATTGCTTCTCTGAGTTCTCACAGTCCAATTTGTCGCCCTTCTTGTAGATGGGGCTAGTCATATACTGTAGCTGGTGATTATGGCATAAGCTTCCTACTTGTCCATGAAAAAAAATACCGGGATCTTGATGTGCGATGCCGGCACCCTGCTTAACTTACGCTATCGAAGGCTTTCTACCACCCTAGGGTAACTATACTGCGGCCTTCCCTGAAGCCGAACTGGATACGTCTCTGAATCACCTTTCCTAGCATCTGACCAGCTTCATCCAGTAGGCATTTCTGCCAGTATGCCTCCGGATCTCCACGTAGCTAAGTTAGGCAGTGACAACCGGGACGCTCGGAATTTCATCTGAAGCCAGACTTTTCTTCGGTTAAGGCAGAAACACAATACAGCGTCGGTCGTCGCGTCATGTCAGCGGTCAACGCTGTCGATAAGTACTAAAACGCGGACGCGACGCACCCGACGATTTTTGCATCACAATTCAGCGTCAAGAGACATCTAAGATGTCTCTTGACGCTGAATTGTGATGCAAAAATCGTCGGGTGCGTCGCGTCCGCGACGACCGACGCTGTATTGTGTTTCTGCCTTTAGAGATACTTGGTGAATTCCCGCAGTTGTTTTGATCATAACCATCCTATAGTCGTTACCGTAAATGCAGTCATTGGCATTCTAGCAGAGTTTTCTAAAACGTGCCTTTTCCTCGATTTAATTGTCCTAGGGGGTAAATAACGAACTCGAGAAGGACTACACTCATTTCTAGCTCTGTTAGGGTCCTTGCATTCACTGCGTTTTCTAGTTTTTGTTCAGCCATGGGATACCACGGAGCTTCTCGACGAGCTCTTTCACCGTAGTACCATACTTCTCCGTCGACCGCTTTGACGGAACAAAGCAGCAACTGGAGAAGACCCATTTAACTTTGGATTGTTCCTCAGTTATGATTTCGTCAAGATCACATTCTATCTGAGGACGTAATTCTACCTTCTTGCCGGCCGAGTACTTCATTTGTCCTGATCTTAAAGGCTTGTGGTCGCCAAGCTGCGCCTAAACTAGAGGGTCATCTCACAGGAGTGTGTTCGGATGTGGCAGATTCTCCTCACATTTTCGCCAAGGTTGAAGTAGGTTCACAGAAACTGAAGGTGTCGGTTGTTTGAGATTTGATTTGGCTTTAGCTTTTCTTCTCTCTTTTTGCGTACCATCTTCTGGCACTAGGCAGGCGTTCTCTCTTAAGCGTATTTGTCTAGGATCCTACCTTCTTCAGGCTCCCATAATTAGAGTCTCCAAAGTTGTTCAGCCAAATGAGAACGTAGAACTGCAGATACTGGTTTCATAATCTTCGGGGTCGTACACTGAGAGGAATAGCCTCCAGCAGCGCGGGAGAGTCAGTTCTCAATGTCAGCAGGTCAGCAACAACAACAGCTCGAGTAGCGTTTCTACGAACTTGAAGCGTATCCGGGTGAACGGAACGAGTCATGCCAATTCAGGAGTCACGGTACACGTTTTTGAAGTCTTTGGCCATGCAAAAAAGGAATCCAAGGTTTCAAGAAGCTTTGTCGACAACATAGTTAGTGTGAGTCTTGGACTCCAGCCGTTGATCAAGGATGTCGCTCAGATCGTTAATGTGGTCCACTCGGGTGATAGTTTCGTCTCCAAGAATGTACTCCACAACGGAAGGCAGTTCATGTCACAGCAGTGAGCTATTACGGAGAATTGCTGCTGTAAAAAGTCGATGTCGTCTTAGTCGTTTATGGCATAACATAGTTTAAAGTCATCAACATATGAAAGTTTTGTGCCGTCGAGAAGAGAAAGAGCGTTATTGAAAATTATCGGTCCTAAATGGCTTCCTTGGGGCACTCCAGTATAGGCTGGGAATTGCCTGAAAAAAAATTTACCAGTTCGAACGGATAACTTCCGTCCCGTTTAATAACTCCGGAACCAATCCAGAAGGTATCCACTAAACCCTAAGCTAAGAACCTGAGTCTACAGGTGATCTCCTAATTCTCTTGCTGTTTTAGAACTTTGTGGAGTCAGACTTTACTGATTGTTTGGAGCTAAGTGATCCTGTAGGGTTCGGGAGCTCAGAAGTTCTTAAGTCTCGACTTGCACGGCTTCAACCGTACGGTCTAGCTACGTGGATCGTTTATCGTCCTATTACCGTCAAGCGGATTTGTGTTGTTCTCTCTTCCTCCAGCTACTATCGAAGCTTAAGCTCAAGGACACGAATTCGCCTTTACTGGGGTTTGCCAAAGGTTTGGTCTTAGCTCTTCCGAGGCTCATGCTCTGAGCCAGACCTACGCAAGTCGTGATGAGTATCAAACGTTCGCATCCGCTGATTATTCCAGCATCAGTTGACAAAGCTTCTCCAAGACACTTGCCACATTTCACCGGGACGGATCAATAGCTGTTTCATAAAGATTTAACTCCTCTTGCTATGGCAGCAATAGTAATTTTTTTTATTGAAAAATTATAAAATCCTATAAATTCAGTTCCAAAGAAAAAATAAAATTAAATCAAATAAAATAAAATAAAATAAAAATTAAAATAAAAAAAAATAAAAAAATAAAAACATAAAAAAATAAAAAAATAAAAATAAAAAAAAATAAAAAAAAATAAAAAAAAAGATCTGAAAACCTTACAAGCAAGACTAACTATAGACAAAAATCCTACTCCATCTTATCCTTCCATCCAGCTTCATTTGAAATAATATTTGTTTAGTTTTCCGGGAACATCCGGCTGGTCAACTTGAAGGGACCATTCGTATCAGCGAATTTCCTCTTCTAGATATCTAGCTGCCCACAATTCAAACACAGTTGGAACAAATCTAGAACCCTAACCAGAACCCAGAGCGGCTCATCTCACATCAGCACAATCGACAGTTTTCAGGGCTCCGCCAACATTTGCGGTGCCACCAAAGATGACTGTTATGAAATCCGAGATGAGATGGATGGCTGGCTTCTGCCAGATTCCGAATATACCAAGGGTATCTGAATTGGGTACAGACTTTCGGTCGCCTATCCGTCGTCGTCTGCCTGTATCCTTCCGGGGGGGAAAGTCCAACTACATATATTTATGAAGGGATTTTGGATTCGTTTGCTCTGGCATACAAACATATTGACTTTGACCCACATACATACAAACATACATGTGCCTGTGCCACTTATGTATGAATGTCGGATGGCAAAGGATGATAGATAGATGTAGATCTTTCAGATGGGAATGGAAAATTGAGATGCTGACCAAGTTGATGGTTATTGCTGCCATTATTACGGGTGGATAAGTTATCTCCCCTTTTAATAGGGCGAATTAACTTTGAAGATTGGCAACGTATATCTAATGGGGATTTGTGGAAGCAATTTGTTTTTTTTTTCTTGTTTTGTAATCACCAGTTTTTAAGTAGGCACCCATGAATAATAAATGTATTGTTGATGGCGATGTTGAGGATAAAATTTTTTAACCATGAGACTTTTTTTTTAATTTATACTAAGGAAAATATCTTCAAGACTGTCAAAATTCTATTGAGACGTGTTTAGCTTAAGCAAAAAATGATTTTGTTCTCCCTGACGAACACGATTCTCTAAAAAATAAGGCCAGACAACGGGAGACACATCCATTTTTTTCAGACGCCATTATTTTTAACCGGATCGTTACGGCAAGTCGAAGGTTATAAATAAATTTCGCAGGCAGGTTGGAGAAAAAGCAGTCGGACAAAAACTTGTCCACTCGCTGTCTGCTAATCCCTGAACTAATACAGTTTTAAGTGCGAGTTTTGCTCCATACAAATACGTAGCAAAAGGTTTCGGTTGTGTTTTCCTCTAAGCTGGCACCTGTCACAGATCTTTGACAGTTGGACAAAGCCAATTGTCAGATGTTTTTCATAGAAAATATAAATCCTAACATGAATTCTCATAAAAAGTTTATGTTTTGAAGACAAAAGGAATGAATTGCGTCATTTCAATCCAGTTCGATTTGGATTTTTTTCTCTTAATTGAGTCCAAATATCTCTCTTCTTTTCATATTTTATTACCCAAGAACTTCCCAGCTAAAGGTTGCTGCATGCTCGTCTGCCAATTATTACTGATGACAGACATCACGAGAGTGACCGGAAGTTGTGACTGGTAGCTGACGTGTAAAATAGAAAAAAAAAAAAAAAGGTACCGAGAAAAATATTCCCCCGCCATTTACTTCGGGGGTCGATAACTCCCAAAGACTTTACTTGCTTTCCTAGCACGGTTACTTTAAGAACTCTCCTCGTCTCCCATTTCAGAAACCCTTAGGCTAATATGTGCCATCTTAACTTGCCAGAGAATCGTTGATGCAGGTCGTTCCTTCAGATATTGTAGTTATAAATATCCTGCCCACTAAACGTTCCAGCCAGATGTGTGCCAGTTTTTGTGCCTTCGACTACTATCCAACAAAAGTCTCACGGTTCACTATATTACATCATACACAAGGGAGGGAAACCCAAATCCCAAAAAACCATTCCACAAGGAAAATTGTTATGGTTCTCAACCTTTCTCTGTGTTGTTTTCCCCCACGCGTGTTCTTGGTCGGACAACTTTTCCCATAGACCTCTCGCGTCTGTAGTATTGGTGCCATGTGCAACAAATTTTCGCCGGGAGAAAGTTCCTATTTGCGCCTGCGTCCCAAACGCGGAGCTGCTCCGGATCCAGCCAGCGGATTCAACGTTTTCCGGGAGATAAGAGAGAGCGCCTGCCGGTGTTCATCCGCTCCAAATTCACTCCAAACAAAACAACATTCCAAGACCTCCGTTTGTTTTTCGAGCGGATGACGTCACTGGTGTATACAGCAGCGGTTTGTGCTGTGTTAACAATTACATAGCCACAAGATTAGTTGGGAAAACAATTTTGAGGACAAGATGTAAATGTGAGTTGCTCCAATTGTCACAAAATATCGTGAATAGAGTAGTTTTGATATGAATTTTTTAAGTCTGTTTTAATGGAAAACTCTGTTTCTTTCTTGATGGACAAGAGAAAATTAGGGGTTTTCGCTGCAACTCTCTGGAGCCACAAGTTTCAACGTTTTCAAGGTTGTATCAAAGAACTTTCGACGAAAACTGAATAAAAAAAATCAGCACTTTATATTACACAATTTTGTTATTTTTTATCCATTTCAGATTTTTACATTCCTTTTGTCATTACTGTTTGTGGTTAAGAAATGCTGTCCTTGCAGTCATAGATATTGATAGTTGTTAAAATGCATCAAGTGTCATATACGTGTATCAAACAATCTGTATAATTGATTTGAACAAGTTAATATTTCATGTCCCCATGTCAGTAAGGCCGACAATCATGTCCTGGTGGTGTTCGGGAGTGTACCCAAAACAGGAACATCACTGCGAGATAGTGGGATTAGCTGCAGGCGTTTGCGAGTCCGTTACTTCAAAAAACATCTTGCAACGAACAATGAATATTCCAGAAAAATGTATCTGACATTTCTAGACATTCTAGATACATTTTTTTTTTCTCTGGAATTTTTCATCCTATTGGATGATTCATCCCAAAATTCTAGCTTCTTTGTTTTAACTCTCTGGAGCCACTTTTTCCAGCTTTTAAAGAAAGCCATGCCTTCGTAATATTTCAGATGATAAAAAAGGGTTGGAGATGATAAACCGGACTGAACACTTTTTTCTGAATTCTGATGTTGTATTGGAACTTTTTTCTAATCATCGCACTTATTGACGCAATTGAATCAAAATCATGTTTTCTTACAATCGTAATACGATAAGTTGACCTGAAGAGAGCAAATGCAAAAAAATAAAATTTCAGTTGCTTACTGCGTTGCAACGCTAAAATTTAAAAAAAAAATAATAAAAAAAATTTGCATAACATCGAATATCTTTTCTGGGGTAAAAGTTAGGATTAAGGTTTGTTTACATGAAATGAACTGAAAGAATCAAGAAATATTTCAAATTCTAAGATATATTTTTTCAAAACTTTCACTAATTCTCTGGCGATTTTGAATGAACAATTTTGTTTTCTCATACAAAACTATGGCTCGTTGCGCTAATTTAAGACTGAATAAATTGCTCCCAAATTTTTTATTGCTATTTGTGACAGTAAAAATTTGTATGAATTTAAAATTTTCATGCAAAGCTTTCAGTGGTCCATTGTTAATCTTAGAGATGTACCGAATATTGACCTTTTCAACTATCCGGCCAAACGAATATTCGACCAAATATTCTGACGAGTTTAAAAAAAACAAAAGCGAATATCTACATCTCCTTCTTCTTCTTCCATCTTACTGCTGCCATTCATGTTTTTGAGACGATTATTTTCAGTCAGATGATGTATAACAAGATCTTTTTCAAGAAGTGGTCTCCCTTATTTTCAAAATGTCACCAATAACTGAAAGGACGCCAGATGACTTGTCGCTTCTGCGACGTTTATCACCAAAGAGTAAAGGTTTCTGTGAAATCTGGGACAAAACACGAAACAGGTGCCAAGCAATTTGAAACCGCTTATTTGAAATCGAATTAGCAGAAACTCGAATTAGAGAAATATATTTTGAACATATTTTCTACCACACGTCGGACAATTCAGAACCATTTTTTGAAAAAGTTGTAAAAAAAGACCAAATCTGAACATAATCTAGGCCAACAACATTCTAAAGAGAAGTGAAAGAAAATGACTTGAAACCTAGAGTTTTAATTGAATTACAGCAGCAGTGTTAAGATAGTATCTAAGGAGAAACAAAATTTACTGTCTATTTTAATTTTTTTAAATCATTTTTTAACACAAAATCAAAAAATAAATAAATTAGCAAATAATTTGAATTAATTCGGGAAGTTTTGAACCATATCTGGGTATCCCGGCCTGATTTTACTCATGGTTTTATGGGCAAGACTGGAAAATCTAGAACCAACGATAACCAAAGTATAAAGCTATCTGCAGTGAAAGATACACGGATTCACCTAAGATATTTTACTAAACCATTTTTGATTATTGTATAACTTTTTCAAGATAACTTTTAGGTATTTTACAAAGTTTCCTAAATAATTCAACCGGCCGATTATTTGGCACATCTCTAGTTCTTATCATGACTTTGTCTAACACATTTTAAAATTTCCCGTTTTTTTTGGCTGTGCTCCGCATTTTTTCTCAAAATGTCTCGCTTTTTTGAAAAACCATTTGGAAGCCTACCTTAGGATGCTCTTTATGCCTCTGCAGCAATGTCGGAATTCGTTATATTTTAGATTTGATCTATTTTACGTCTCTTTTTTCTTCGCGGTATCGTAATTCTGAAACTATATTCTAAACCTGAGGGTAATGAATTTGTTTCTTCTTTTTAGAAGTTAAGCGATATATATCCCACAAAAAGTGAAAAAATCATCCCAAGGAAAAAATCGAAAAAAAAAATCCAATCGAAACTACACCAGACAATATGACGTTCTTAGAAAGAGCAAACAAACAGACAATCAACATCCAGAGGATGATGTTGCAGGCTGCTGTTGCTGCTTCTGGTTCCGTTTTACGGCCTATAAATAGCCAATCAATGCAGAGTGCTTATTTTAGCACCACACAAAAAAAAACCTAATTTTAAACAAAAACTCAATTTGACTAGATGGCACTTGCCAGCCGAGTTCTGGCTCCGGATTCCAGCCACTCAGACACGACGACACATTCAAAATGGGTAGAGGTAGATGAAATGGGAAAATAATTGAAGGTCACTTGATGTTTGAGCTGTTTTTTTTTTGTTGCTTAAAACAGAATAAACAACAACGTCAGAGGATCAAATGAATGAACTAGATTTGGGTGAGCTCGTTAGAAAATCACCATGCAAAAGGGCAAGATGGGGGATACCAGATGATTTAAAAACATTTCAGCTGAATTGGCACAAGAGTATAGAACATCTTCATTTATGCACGTCCTAGAGTGGGATTTTTTTTCTCGGAAAAACCTCGTTGAACAGGCCAAGAGGATCGATAAACGACGTGTTTCCCGGTATGTTTGCAATTCGTTTCCAGGCCACCGCCACCGGACGGTGTGGAAGAGCACCGCTTTTTTTCCTGGATTATTGGTGCCCCCAAACCGAGCAAATTGTGTGGCAGGAAAAACAAATAAACAAAGTTGGAAACCGAATTTACGATTTCTCACAGTACGGAGGCCAGAGCAAAAGTTGAGCCCCGGGGCAGGCAACAACCCAACTCACAACGGCGGAATCTGGGAGCGATTGAGAATGAAAAATTCTTAACCAGTTCGATTACCGAATCGCTGCTGGCCGCCCCACCCACGCGCTAGCCAGTTAGTCGGATCGATCGATTTGGTTGTACGATGGGTTAATAAAGTCATTATACACTTGGCCGAAGTCAAAACATATGCCCCTGGCGCAAAGTTTAGAGGAATGCTAAATTGCCAATAATATGGGCGATTGTGTATACATATTTACAACCTGTGCTCTTGAGCTTGCAGTGTGCATTGCAAAAAATATAGAAAAAATAATTTAAAATTTCAAAAGAGAATTTCTGAACTATTAAAAAAATAGACCTAATAACAAAAAAATTGACATAAGTGTCCGATAACCAGTGATGGCAAATTTCGCCCGTCACGCTTGACCCGACTAGTTTTGTTTCATCAAACGACTGGCACTGTTCTCAATTGACGGAGCTTCACTACTCGCATGACGGATAAAGCACGACAACAATCAACATTTCTCCATCATCGACTGGCGAAGCTCCTACACAAGGTCAAAATTTCTCCTGAGAGTGACTGGCAAATAAATCTCTTCACACTTCGACCGGCTGCTGACGGCAGGTACAACTAATTGAACGACTTGCTGGCAGAGAGCAACAATAGCAATAACAAACTGAAAACGAGCTTGCTGGCAGGAGCAACAATGCTTTTCTTGTTCCTCTTCGGTCGTCTTCGGCTTGCTGGCAGGAGCAACAATAATAATAAATGCGTTTCTTTTTCGTCATCGGTCGCTTGAATGCGATTGCTTGACTAGGAAATTCTTTTAGCTTCAAATGACTGGGGAATGAATGACTGGCAAACGAAGTGACTGGTCGTTAAGAAACAGTCAATTGAGTTTGACGGACCAAGAGGCTTCACAGTCACAGCTTCACGCCTCATGACGATGACTTTTGCCAAGCATGCCGATAACACTTCTTATGTGTTTTGGTTTTTTTTTAATATTTAAAAATATTTTAATATTTTGGAATCCTAGGGACAAATTCATTCCTTGGTCCAAGAAAAGATACCAGATCAAATTTCAGGCCATTCAAATTATTCTAAGGGGTCTCAAAACTTATTTTGTTATATTACAGATACGAGTTTTTTTTTATAAATTTACATCTTCCCATAAGAAGTTACACACACACATAAAGAGCTCTAAGATCTTCTGAGGTTTATTTCAAGGTTGCCGAAAAAAAATTCTGTGTTTTTGTTTTGAAAAATTCTGACATTCTGTGATTTTAGCCAAAAATTCTGTGTTGGTTTTCTGTGATGCTTTTTCCTTTAATTTCGTTGAAAATTCATGATAGATTTGGTCATTTTAACATTTTCGTTGAAAAAAATCAATAAACATTACTTATCTTATCAAATTTTTCTAATTCATGATAAAAAATCTAAAAATTATAATGGCCAAAAAAAATTATAATTTAGGAAATCCATTGAAAATTTGGAAATTTTGTGAAATCTGTGAATTTTTTCTAAATTCGGTATTCTGTGACACAGATTCTATTATAAAAGTTAGCTTAAAATTCTGTAAAATTACAGATTTTTCTGTGATTTCGGCAGCCTGGGTTTATTCGATCGAGCTAAAAAATAGGCAAACATCGTTTATTTATAATTTTAATTATTGTTTGTATTGAGATGAGCAAGATGTTGTGAAATAGGGTCCACTAACGTTTATATTTTTAAATTTTTGCTTTTCATTACTCAGCACAGAAAACGTTTTCCCCAGATCTTCCAATTAATCAATTTGCTCAACAAATCCTGCGGGATAGCCCTGCCTCTGCCGGCTACAATTGGGAGCTCCCAACGACGTCTGGCGGCAACATTCTGGAAGTGCCACACCGGATGCTGACAGTAAAGGGTGGTACGGTCAAAATTTGGTCAAGGGAAAACGCGTGTAAATCGGTGAAATTGTTTATTTAAAAAATCAAAGTAAATTTCTTTTTCAAGTTTGATTAGTATAAAATTCAGGAAAAATATTCAGTTAGGCTTCCGCTTTTCCAGATTCGAATTACCGGGCCTTACGCTTAGCCCCTGCCATCAGATTATGTACAGCCACCTTGTCCACCTTCTTCGCCGCAGAAAGCCAGTTTGCTTTGAACTGCTGCTCGTCCTTAGCAGTTTTTTTGGTCTTCTTTAGGTTCCGCTTGACAATAGCCCAGTATTTCTCAATTGGGCGGGGCTCTGGCGTGTTGGGAGGGTTCTTGTCCTTGGGAACCACCTGCACGTTGTTGGCGGCGTACCATTCCATGGCCTTTTTACCGTAATGGCAAGATGCCAAATCCGGCCAAAACAGTACGGAACAACCGTGTTTCTTCAGGAAAGGCAGCAGACGTCCCGGAAGCTATGAAAATGCTGCTTTTCAAGCCACAGGTACAGATGACTTGCCAAACCAGACATTGAAAATATCTGCTACATTTCCCTTTTCTTTTGCCGTATAAAACTCCTGTCCCGGAAGCTGCTTGCAGTCGGCTTTGACGTAGGTTTCGTCGTCCATTACCACGCAGTCAAACTTCGTCAGCATCGTCGTGTACAGTCTCCGGGATCGCGCTTTGGCCGTTGTATTTTGTTTATCATCGCGATTTGGAGTCACTACCTTCTTATAAGTCGATAGTCCGGCTCGTTTTTTGGCTCGATGCACGGTTGTAGACGATACATCCAGCTTATTTGCGGCATCTCGGAGAGAGAGGTTAGGGTTTCGCTTGAAACTACCGGCAACTCTCTTTGTCGTCTCAGCGGCTTCCGGTTTTCGATTTCCCCCCAATCCAGACTTGCTGGCTGTCGACAAACGTGCCCCAAACACTTTAATTACATTTTTATCGGTTGATTTGGCAACTATTAGCGATTTTGCCAGCTTTGCGTGCGAGTAGCTCGGATTTTCGCGATGCGCGATCAAGATTTCGATACGCTGCTCTTCTTCCTTGGACGGCATTTTGACAACTGAAGAGTGAATTCCAAAATCAAAATAGGAGCAACATTCTACACACACCTTCAAAATGAGGGGTGTTCAGGTTTTTTAAATGCAAAATTGAAAGAAATACGTCAAGTTGATATTGAACAAATTTTGACCGTATCACTCTTTTAACCACATTTGGACTCGACGATTGACCTCGGCCGGTTGGTTGGCATGACTTTAATTATTGACGTCATCAATCTCGGTGAAATGTCTCCGGAGCCTCGACGTTCGGTAGGAAATGGGATAAATTATTGCTGGTGATTTCAATTTCGGTCCCACAGCTGGGTATAAATTCTACAAAGGCATTTGTGTTTATTTCTAGCCGATTTGGTGCTAGGGGACTGTACGATGCTATGCCTAACTCTGGACTGGAATTTCACGTTCGGAGGCATTAGCAAAGCAAGATCTATTAGTTGTCGGACATATATTTGCCATCTGAACTACTATCGATAGATTTATCTAAAATAGTAGTGTGGGCTGTTAGATAAATTAGAACATGTAGGATCCGTAGTTCCAAAAAGAATCGATTTAGACCCTACGAGAAAACAGCTATGCATGGTAAAACACCACTAAGTATGTTGTGGTTCTTAAATTAATTGCACGAAAGTCTCAAAAACATCAAAACTTCCAAATACATTTTACAATGAAAAGGAACCTGAAATGTAGCTCAGCTATTTATTTATTTATTTATTTATTTATTTCACCAAACATCGTAGGCTACATATATATTCTTAAAACTAGTAGTACAATCTTAATATTACTTTAAATACTACAATATTAGGTTCTTAAGTGCCTGTCGCCGTAAAAAGCACTTTTTAGCTGCTGTTTAGACATAGTAAAATCTATGTTCTGGTAGTTTTTATTATAATTCTGCATAAGACAATTGATTGGACTATTTTTACCATAATCAGTTCGAGCAGAGGTTAAAATAAACAGATTTCTGGTTCTCAACTGGCGACTCGGACAATAAAAGTTTAACTGATTTAGTAGATAAGTAGATTGAACACGCTGATTAATTATGTCGTTTACAAAGGAGATTGCAGCAAATTCTCTTCTAACACTTAATGGTTCAATATTTATTAGTAAACAGCGTGATTCGTAGCTTGGTAATTGGCTCTGAGACCATCCTAGATTTCGTAAAGCAAATAGAACAAATTGTTTCTGAATGGATTCTAAACGGTTTTTATGAGAAATTTGAAAGGGGGACCACACAACGCTGCAGTATTCAAGTATGGATCGGACATAAGCTGTGTACAATGTTTTTAATGTATATGGGTCTTGAAAATTATAACTAAAACGTTTTATAAAGCCAAGCATACTATTTGATTTTTGAATTACTGAGTTATAGTGATCTACAAAAGAAAGTTTTGAGTCCAATATAATACCTAGATCTCTTATCTTATTGATTCTCTCCACAGGCTCATTTCCTAATGTGACAATTTCATATGACGGATATTTTTTCCTTGTAAATACAATGTGTGAACATTTTTTCACGTTTAGTTCAAGAAGACTTTTACTGCACCATTTGTAAAAAATATTTATTTCATTTTGAAACACCCTGAAATCTTCTTCGTTGTTGACTATCATATAAAGCTTCATATCGTCTGCGTATATAAGCACGTTTAGCTGGTTCAGTAAATAAGTAATGTCATTGACGTATAAGATAAATAATAAGGGACCGAGATGGGAGCCTTGAGGCACACCAGATGTAACGGAGATGCTTTTCGAAAGTGAACCATTGAATCTAACAATTTGTGTACGGTTTGTCAAATACGACTCTATCCATTTCAGCAGTTGTGTACTGAATCCGTTTTTATGTAGTTTAAAAATTAACAAAGGGATGTCGATTCTATCAAAAGCTTTACTGAAGTCCGTGTATAGAGCCTGAACAGAATTTCCTTGATCCATAGAGTGGATATTATAAGAAACGAATTCAAGTAAATTAGTCGCTGTAGATCGTCCTTTAACAAATCCATGTTGCTTTTCAGTTATGAGTGTTTTTATTTGATTATATATTTTTTGATTCACTATTGCTTCAAAAAGTTTCGGTATGCACGATAAGATTGCTATACCCCGGTAATTTTTAATGTCAGACTTTTTCCCCGACTTGAAAATAGGTACAAGAAAAGATTCTTTCCATACTTGAGGAAAAACACCGGATTTCAACGATGAGTTGAACAATAGAAACAAGGGCATACTTAGTTCATTTACAAGATTTTTTAAAAGTAATGGAGGAATTCCATCAGGCCCGGGCCCTTTGGAGCTATCCAGGGAGCAAATTGATTTGTGTATTTCCTCAAGGGTGATTGAATCTACCACAGTCAATGATGCTGAGTCGGAAAAATAATCGAAAAACGCAGTGTCGCGATCGGCTTCCGAAAAACTGGTGTAAACGCTTTGGAAGAAATTGGCAAACAAATTACATATTTCATGGGAATTATTACCGTTAGCGCTGTCCAAGTGCATACGAGATGGAAAATTATTACTTTTCAATTTGGAACTTACATACTTGAAGAAGCTTCTTGGGTTAGATTTAATGTTTTCCTCTGTTTTCCTATTATATTCTTCGAAGGAGGTATTAATGCATATGGCTAGTTGGTTGCATGCTTCTTGATATTCCAAACTATTACCTAGCGATGGTGTCTTTTTCCAGTTTTTATGCGCTTTCTGCTTTTTATTTCTAAGATGCTTTAGCTCTTTTGAAAACCATGGCGGATTTCTGTTATTATTCGTTCGTCGCTTTATTTTTATTGGGACATATTTACTCAAGATATTACCAAGAATGTTATAAAAAAATAGCTACCTGATTGACAGTTTGGTTTTCGCTTTGAAATGATGATTGCCAATTTACTGATTGTAATTTAGTTTTAATCATTGTGTAATTTGCATGGAAAAAGTCAAGGGTCTCCTCATATTCGTATTCTGGTATTCCTTTGTTGTCAGAACATATAATTGAAAATTCGATAGCTGTATGAAATATCTCATTTTTCCAAATTGGATTAGTAGCTTCCAAAATACAAAAGTCATCAGTCAAGTTTGAAAACAGTAAATCGAGATAGCGATTGCAGGCATTTTTCACATGATTTATTTGATTAAGACATAAGGTAGCAAGATTGTCGAAAAGGAATTGTAATGTTTCATTATCTCCAAAAATCGGTAAAAGGATTGCTTCATTATCTTCATCGGGTAAAAATTGTAGATTCGATTGATTAAAATCGCCATACAGGTGAATTTTGAATTCGGGTTGGAAGCTTTTGAATAGTTCTGTTATGCTCAGTAGAAACTTTTGGAAATAATCTTTACTGGCATATTCTGGAGGAAAGTAGATCGATCGGTCACCCAAGTAGGAATTTCCTAACCATTGCAGAATTTAAGCTGGATACATCCGATCCATCAAATGGGGTCATTCACAAATGGTTCCAGACAGCTGATTGAGAGCACTTTTGGTTACCTGGCTGGCTCACAGAACGAGTGTGAGCAGGTATATGTTTGCGAGGAACATGTTGCGTCCGGGAGCATTCAAGTGGGGTTTGCCTGCCCGTTTCGATTCTTGCCCGGTAATGGACATTGCATGTAAACAGTGCATTATTCACCGGTTCCATTCTCGTTCCAGGCAGCAGCAGCCTCGTAATTGTGATGGGACGTTCATACAAGTCGCTGCATGTCTGTCTGTCTTCCGAGTTTTACACACATTCCACCACACATTCATCACAGACAGGTACACTAACCCGGCCTGACTGGATGATGGGGTGGCATCTGCTGGCTGAGTGACAAACTGCCTGCAAAGGTTTCACGTTCGACATACCCAGTACATAGCTTGACCTGGTAATTGTGATTTATTTCGAAACCCAGGTGAATTTAGTGGGAATTTTAATCCGTTTACGTTAGGGCCAGGCCATCAACAACATTGATCTCTATACGGACCGGACAGGCTAATGGCACAAATGTACGACGAAGATGACATCTTTATGGTCATCACAGGTCGATAGTTCGGGATGATTGCTGTCCTGAAATGGCATTGAGATGGAAATTGTTAGAGATTCAATTTGCAATCAAGCGGTGGTAAAAAACAGATGAATTACTAAACCACATAACAGGTTCTAGATTATGATTTAGACTACCCGGCCTTGCTCGGGTTCACATAGAATATAAATCAAAACGGGTCATTTGACTTTTCGAAATTTTAGGAAGCTTTATTCATTGTGTTTATAGTTTTTATATTATTGCAAAATCTTTTTTTTTCATCCACCATGTTTTAGGAAGCTTGAATAGACTTGGCGTTGTATTTTGTATTTTCAAATGAGAATTTTGTTTATCTTTCCCATCTCCCATCAAGTAATAATCTCTTTTGGAGATCATCCCACTTTTAAAGATGGATGATCTACCTGTGCAATGATATTCAAGTTTATTTACTTATACATTTTTAAAAAAGACTTCCGAATCTAGTTGAACCATGTTAAAGACTCATTTCGCATGTTTTCAATTATGTGTGTGCTTTTTTCGATATTATATTCGACACTGTTTATGGTGACTTGTTCTTAAATGTTGAAAGTTCCACTAATAGTTGTTTGAAGTTATCAAAAACATATCATCTCTGAACCGAAGTTACCATTATAATGTTATGAACAAGGTATTATTTAAGTAATATTTCAATGTTTCTATTCTTGGACACAATCATCCCATTAATTATTGTGAAGAGTGATCAATGTTAAAATTCTTAGATATCATTTGTTTGAATTCGCCAACGGTTCTACCATAAGTTTTCTCAAAACTGGATGGTAGAATTGTACACATTGATGACCAAAATTGATTCAAAAGTTATAAATTAGCCAATGAAATTGAATAGTATAAAACAAAAATCTCAGCTGTAATTATCTTATTATATAATATCTTATCAAAGCGTTGAAATCGAAGCCTTCAACTTATAACTCGGTATTAAATTAATTTTTGTTTCTCTTAGAGGAATTCTAAAAATATTAAACTGGTTAATTCCCAAAAGCTGGAATTTATGAAAATCGCTTAGTTAGTTTTCAGCACTCAGCCCAAATAGTTATTCAGCTGAAGAAGTCAATTCACTCTTCACTGTTCAGTTCACTGTATATTCTTGTAGACTCTCAAAGCCCACCAGCGGCGGTAGGGAGCACTTTGAAAACCATTTCTATTCTAGTCAATATATTCCTAACAGGCTAGTTGTATTTTTCAATGCAAAATGTTGGCTCATTATTGCATCTAAATATTTCGTACCGGTACCACGTGCTTTGAACAGTAGAAGGAACAAAAAACATCCGCCAAAATTTCCCATTTCAAATCTTTTATGCTCAGCAAGTTTTGATTTACTTTACAGTACATGTGAATTCTGAATAGTCACTCTTATGCCCGGCCCATGGTGATAGTGAGAACAACCCGCCAAGGGGAAAAAGTCGGTTCACAAAATGGGCGCCATTTTCTGGAAGGGTCCCTTATCTAAGGTGAAACTGGCTCAGAACTATTACTAAAGCCTCACCCTGAATTACTGAAAATTAAATTTTATCAAAATGTTTACTTTTCTTGGCAAAAATCCTGATAAAAATTTTAATTTGTGTATTTTAAAACTGGGAAAATCAGAAAATTTCAATCGGGACAACGGGGAAAGAACCGAATATTTTAAAATGAAAACTCGTTGGACACCCTAAATTTTGAAGATTGACCCAAAAATCTGATCGGTGTAAAATTTTACCTCATTCGGACTTGATTTAGATGTGCCTCAAAGCACTCAAATTTTCGTTTTTTTACGCTCAAAAACCACCAAAAGGGGAATAAAACAAATCGGGAAAATTGAAGTTTTAATTTCGATGCCAAATTACATAAAAATGCATAAGACGTCGAAATCTGGTGTTATGGGGGACCAAGAGAATTCAGGAAAATATGAATTTTAATTTTGATCCCTAATGACTTAAAATTGCATGAAACGTCGAGATCTGTTGGTATCTCGAAAAAATTGTCAATAATCGATTTTCTGGGACATAGTCGGTTTTCGAAAAACCGCTGGTTTTCAAAGAAAATTATCCCAAAAATTCTATTTTTAGCAATCTTTTTTTAGATAACAAAAGATCTCGACGTTTCATGAATTTTTAAGTCGATTTTCCCGATTTCTTTTGATCCCCCCTTTGAGGGGTAAAAAAACGAAACTTTGAGCACTTTGAGGCAGTCAAAGTAAGCTGAAATTTTGCACAGGTCAGTTTTTGGGCCAATCTACAAAATGTATATGGTCGGTTTGCGAAATTCGACATTACTTATTTGGGTGCCACTCTATGGTCAATGGTCATACTTTATTCTCTGTAAAAAAAAAAATCTAACAAGCATCAATGTTATTTCTGCTGATCTGAATTAATTTTGAATTCCAGAATTGATTAAAAAAAAATGTTTAGGTCACGTTAAAATATTATAGAATACCTACTCACATTCTGTTAAAAGCTTGTATAAGTGTATTTTAAAACTGGGGAAAACATAGAATGTCAATCGAGAAAAACGAGAAAACAAACAATTTGGTAGGCATATAAAAAGATATACGTACATCTATGTCAACAATTATCATCGCATAAGATGTTTGTAGGGGAAAGTCGGGTAAGACGGACACAGCGGGTAAAACGGACACTTTCAATATTTCGAGAAATTACCTTATCTAATGATAGGAATATGTTCGCCTATGTGTATCAACACTTTCGAGACCCTTTGTTCATATATAGCAAGCAAAGACCCATAATAGTAAACAAAACTAACAAAAACTTTTAAGGATCCATTATTTGATGTAATTTTCTCTCCTCATAAAATAGTTCATAACTCGCCAAATTTTCGAAAATGTCAACCGTTTTCAAAGGTAGAGTGTTTATTAGGCTTCTCTTTACCCATCTGAAGAAAAATCAGTAAATTTCGGTCAAAGAGCTTGAACAACAAACGTTTTGAAGAAAAAAAGTTCCTAAGGCGGGTAAAACGGACACCTCAGGGTCGGGTAAAACGGACACATAAGATTCTCCAGGTAGTTTTAATTTTTCCTCGGTTTGATTCTCCATATGCCTTCAGAAGACCATGGCAAGAACAATTGTGGGTCGAAAAGGTCACAAAAACTGTTAAAACAGGATCTCCGATGAAGAAAGCGCCTATAAAATACGGAATTCCGAAACCACTCTGTTTCGCTTCTGGACTCGGACCAGATGGTTCCATTTTGGTTTAAAAACGATTTCAAATACTCAACTCACAAAAATATCTACTTTTACAGCAATTTTTGCGGCAAAATGTACCTTTTCTGAGCAGTGTCCGTTTTACACGACCCTTTTTTTTAAGTGTTATTTGCAAGCATGTTTTAGATAGCTAAAAAAACTGTCTTGATGAATGAATGATGAATGAATAATTCCAATGGTTCATGCGATAGCAAACAACCTAAACTGCCCATCTGCAAGAAAATTGCGATGGAAATAGCAATACCTGATTTTCTATTGCGATTCTACCTTAGGGTGTCCCTCTTACCAGACTTTACTTCTAGATGTTTTGATTGTTATCTGATTTACGACTCCGAAGACGTCTTATACAATCGTATTACGATGTTTGATTTGCTTTGATACTTTATGTTGCATTGATAGTATTTTGTACGTAACATTATAAGAGTTGATTAAAAGACATTTAGGACTATGGGAAGCTTCACAAATAATGGCTACTTTATGCGACTTTTGTTGCACTTTTGTACAACTTGAAGCAATCGGACAATCGATCGGCCTTTTAAGTCACCCTTTATGCGAGGTAAGTTGCAGTGTTTTACGATGTTCATAGATTTAAGCATCGGTTGTCTACTAAAGCCATAGTTTATACGAGTTTTGATGAACTCTTGTGCAATGTTAAAAACACTTAACAATAAATGTTAGGTGATTTATTGAATACTTTTATGACAACGCTCAAATTTTTTTAACGCTGAAAAAATACATCAATCAATTGTTTTTACCCCATCATACTGACACATAATCACACAGTATTACAGCAGGTTACTTTTAAACTAGCCGCACAGAACTTTGTACATATAATACGGAAACTTCTCCACGATCCTGGCTAGCATTCCTGATGTTGGCTAAAACCTGGAGCTGGAGATCATGTTTCAATTCCGGGAAAAGGGTAGGTTTTTGTATATGGCTAAACTTCTTTGAACAAGTTTCACACTTGCTTCCGATCTTTGATTCACGCTCATCCGATTGAATCAATCAGTTTTTTTATAATCTGTTAAAATAAATTACATTTTCAATTAAAACAATATCTTCTTACGAGTATTCCCATTTCTTACTTTCTGTACCAAAAACTTTTCTGGCAACATTTTTTTCTTAACCTATTCCTATCTGTTGATGCAAGTTTGGCCGTTTTTTTGACAATGAAAATTGCACGGAGAATGACACTTTTGTATGCTAAATAGAATTGAATTAGCCCTTTATGCGATGATAGCAAGCATCATTAAAAATAACATGAAAAGACATTTTTGTGAGATGTTTTACAAACTTATCTGTCAATCTGTCAATCAGTCAATAACGATTGCGATACAGAAGTGATTTGTGTACCTATAAAATGCGTCTGAAGAAATCTTATGCGATTGTTATAAGATTTCATTTCGCACATTTCGGTCGCACTAAATATGACTTTATCCAACGTATCGTAGCTTAATCGTATTTCATTTGGTTTAAACATCTTCTACGATAAATATACGATATGGTCTAATGTTAAGTGTACACATTTACGATTACGATTTGAGTTGCATCCATATACGAGTTTGACGATAATTTCTTTTACTATTTCATTTTGGTTGGGTGGTCACCCTATGTAAACGCTACATGTTGATGATCTAAATTTTTATGTAACGATAAAATACTTTACCAAGATACTTTAATGTTTTTCAAACAAATTTGTTCCTATTCAGCTATTTTTCACCATTAAACTGTCCTTCGATGGTTTTGGAATCATTATAGAATCACAAAAAGTTATGGTCGGTTAACTTTAATTGTTTCAGGGTATTTCTCTCATTTTGTCACATGAATTTAGCTTCTTGGGACTTTTTTTTATTCGTCGCATAGTCTTCAACAAACCTTACAAAATTTTCAAGTGAAATTTGCTCTCGGATCATTATTAGCTGTGTAGTATGCTACGGTCTGAATAAGCTTTCGGGAGACTGTTTTGTGGAACTTTCGGTTACGTGAGTAATTAATAAGTGTAAATTCACACAGATCAGGCATTCCGTTTGACTGTTTTGAATAAAATTTTGATTTCATCCTTCATCGCATATCACCAGTTCGTCCAGAACTTTGTTTCATGACTTCTTGAGAGGGAGGATTGAACTGTTGTGAAGGTTATGCATACAATTTCTTGGATGTTTTTGGGGGTGCATGGAAGTCAACCTTGTTTTTTGTCGTTGTTTCAACAACCTACAGCTTGCGGCTTTCCCCGAATATGCCAAACGTAGTATTCCTTTTGATTCGATATCATTTCAGAACTAATAAGAAAAGGTCAACAATGATACTAAGCTAAAAATATTTTCAAATGTACAATGAAAAAACACGTCAAATTGTCACCGAATAATTTTGTATCGATACACCCTTAAGACTGAACATCAATGTGTAAAATGCGCTACCGTTCCCAATTCAGTTGATAACAGCGACTGGCACTGGTCCAATACTGAATGCTTATTATAGTCAAAGTTTATCATATTTTTTCTACCAACAGCCATTGCTGTACCGCCAATGTGTCGAACCTCAAACGGGCAAAAGCAACCCAAAATTCGGGTTGTTTTCTTTTCTGTTTCCGTAAGCTTGTCACCGGCCCTCTTTGCCTGGCATCTGGATCAACTTTATGCCTCCGATGGTCCAGGATTTTTTCCCGGGGAAAAATTGGGTTCCGTTATATCCGTATGGGAAAGGCAAGTTCTCCCGGTTGGCTTTCTACAACTAAACCGAAAGATTGTTCGGGACATGTTTTTCTTCAATTTTCTGTGTTTTTGTCTGCTCCCGGCTGTTGGTTTGCTTTTTTAAAATAAAAACACTATCAGATTGTCCTCAGAGTCTCGTGAAGAAGGGCATTGTTGTTATAGGCAAATATCTTTTTTTGATTTTCAAATGAGTAAGAATTGAAATATGGGCAGAAGTTGATTCTTATCAAATATGTTACATCTCTTCAGCACAGCTAGTATCAAAGCTAGTATCAAAAAGGATGAAACGTCACTTTTAAATGGAATAATAAAACCTATACACGTTAACAAAACTTCTTGCTAGGATTGTACGATTGGGAAATAAAAAAAAAATTAAAGTTTCAAATAGAAGTATAGAATATTCTCAATTGCCCAAACTTATTATAAGCTAGGCGAACAAGAGCTCTATCAAATTGGTATTGAACACATTTTTTTTTGCTTTTATCATATGTGGAAGGAATTTTTTTAAAGTAAACCCGTTTGTATTTGAATGATATATTTAAAAAAAAAATTTTTTGTCTCAAAACCTATTTGTTGTTTGTACCCAATGTCTAAAAAGGAAGCTCAAAAATCATCCATTCCCATACAATCGTTGATCACAATCAACCACATTCCAAATGCACCGAAATCAACACCACAATTTCATTGACACGCGATTCATAAAAACTTTTGCCGAAACACGATTCATCCCCATCATCTATATCGCGCTCACATGTTTACATGACGTCAAACACCATTTGAGTTCAATTTACACCACCCATTCTTCTCGAGAGGAATTCCTTGGTTTTATTTTATTTTCGTCATTGAAAACTGCGCTCTGACAACACTCTGGTCTATCCTAGTTTATAACTCAAATTCTATCCGTTTTGAACAGTGAAACCTCGAACCTTACTAACCATATTTTGACTGTTTCATTTACCTCTTTATTCCTTGTCAACCAAATCGATTTTAAAAAAAAATCGAAACATTTCTGAAACCGTTTGTCGATGGCGCGGAAAATCTCCTCGGAACATGTATGTGCCTAAAAATAATACAAAAATGGCTACAAAAAAAAACAAAAATAAAGGTCGCAAACGCGACGTCAACAATCTATACCAAGTGATCTATTACGGTGACTCGCAGATCGAGGTCGGCAAGCCATTCTCGATCGCGTGCATAATTTCGATCGCCGATCCGGTCGAGTGGCACAAAGACGGGGAACCGATCCGGAAACATGGCAACATCCGCCACGGCAAAGACGAACATTCGTACATCGAAAACGAGATGGGACTGGCAGGTAAACACTTTACAGAGACAGATTATCACCGGCAAGAACGGCGGACACGAACCGAGCGCTCAAAACCATGGAACCATGCCTGCTGAAGCGATGGTTCCCGGAATGTTTTGAGCGTGGTTTGTTTTGGGTACTACATTGATCACGGAGATGGAACAAAAATCTTCTGAAAATTTTCCACAATACGAAAAATTAGCATTCAGATTTTAGGAGCAGAATTGAGTTCCAGAATTTGGATTCAGATTCAGTTTTCAGATTCAGATGATTCAAATTTCAGATCTCTAAATAAAGATCTCTTAATTCATACTCACAATTCAGATTCAGAATTCCGAATTCAGATTCAGAATCAAGATACAGAACTCAGATTCTTTTAGTGGGCTGATTTTCGTCTTCAAGTCTCAAGATTTTTAAGTACAAACTGCTTTATTTTTAAAATATCCAACGTTTCGATCCTTATAGGATCTTCATCAGGAACGAAAAAGTTGTCGTGCAAGTATTTAAAGTTCTATAAAAATGTGCCAGAAATTAGCAATAGCCCAGAAAAGAATTTTAAACTGTAAGTTAAATAAATTTATTATTAAAACAAAAAATCTAACCCATTTTACAATGGTTTGAAACAGAAGCCGACAGCACTAAACGATACGCCGTATCAAACTGGAAAAAACAAACAACTTTTTCGTCCATGATAGGATAGGATCTTATAAGAATCGAAACGTTGGATATGTAAAAATAAAGTCAAAAATAGACTGAACAGTCACCCCAAAAAGAGAATTTAGATTCAGAATTCAGATTAAGAATTCAGATTCAGATTTCAGATTCAGAATTCAGATTCAGAATTCAAATTCAGAATTGAGATTCAAAATTCAGATTCAGAATTCAGATTCAGAATTCAGTTCCAGAATTCAGATTCAGAATTCAGATTCAGAATTCAGAATCACAATTCAGAATTCAGATTCAGAATTCAGATTCAGAATTGAGATTCAAAATTCAGATTCAGAATTCAGATTCAGAATTCAGATTTCAGATTCAGAATTCAGATTTCAGATTCAGAACTCAGATTCAGAATTCAGAGTCAGAGTTCAAATTCAGATTCAGAATTCAGATTCAGATTCAGATTCAGATTTCAGATTCCGAATTCAGATTCAGAATTCAGATTCAGATTCAGATTCAGATTTCAGATTCTTAAGATAAGTTAACCACCGTTAATTAATTTTGTAAATTTATTTTTCGGCATATCGGTGCCCGTCCGGAGTATACGTGTTCACCACATGTAGACTTCGGACCAACCAGATTTCATTGTATAGGTTAAGGTAGTGCCACCTCTATCCCGGTACTACTTCTCCTAAATAATGAAATGTTGCAGGGTAAAGTATGGTGTACGTTAATAAGTTTCCTCGCAAAAATGCTCTTTCGCTCTTTTCAACATCTGTAAATTTTCTTCTCACTTCTCTATCCATCTTTATCAATTTCATAACTACTTTTCACCGATATGCCGAAAAATAAATTTACGATTTCAGATTCCGAATTCAGATTCAGAATTCAGATTCAGAACTCAGATTCAGAATTCAGATTCAGAGTTCAAATTCAGATTCAGAATTCAGATTCAGATTCAGATTCAGAATTCAGATTCAGAATTCAGATTCAGAATTCAGATTCAGAATTCAGATTCAGAATTCAGATTCAGAATTCAGATTCAGAATTCAGATTCAGAATTCAGATTCAGAATTCAGATTCAGAATTCAGATTCAGAATTCAGATTCAGAATTCAGATTCAGAATTCAGAATTCAGATCCAGATTTCAAATTCCGATTCCGAATTCAGATTTCAGGTTCAGAATTCAGATTTCAGATTCATATTCAGAATTCAGATTTCAGATTCATATTCAGAATTCAGATTCAGATTTCAGATTTAGGTTTTAGATTTCAGATTCAGATTTCAGATTCAGGTTTCAGATTCAGATTTCAGATTTCAGATTCAGATTTCAGATTCAGATTTCAGATTCAGATTTCAGATTCAGAATTCAGATTCAGAACTCAGATTCAGAATTCAGATTCAGAGTTCAAATTCAGATTCAGAATTCAGATTCAGATTCAGAATTCAGATTCAGATATCAGATTCAGAATTCAGATTCAGAATTCAGATTCAGAATTCAGATTCAGAATTCAGATTCAGAATTCAGATTCAGAATTCAGATTCAGAATTCAGATTCAGAATTCAGATTCAGAATTCAGAATTCAGATTCAGATTAAAAATTCAGATTTAGAATTCAGATTCAGAATTCAGATTCAGATTAAAAATTCAGATTCAGAATTCAGATTCAGAATTCAGATTCAGAATTCAGATTCAGAATTCAGATTCAGAATTCAGATTCAGAATTCAGATTCAGAATTCAGATTCAGAATTCAGATTCAGAATTCAGATTCAGAATTCAGATTCAGAATTCAGATTCAGAATTCAGATTCAGAATTCAGATTCAGAATTCAGATTCAGAATTCAGATTCAGAATTCAGATTCAGAATTCAGATTCTGAATTCAGATTCAGAATTCAGATTCTGAATTCAGATTCAGAATTCAGATTCAGAATTCAGATTCAGAATTCAGATTCAGAATTCAGATTCAGAATTCAGATTCAGAATTCAGATTCAGAATTCAGATTCAGAATTCAGATTCAGAATTCAGATTCAGAATTCAGATTCAGAATTCAGATTCAGAATTCAGATTCAGAATTCAGATTCAGAATTCAGATTCAGAATTCAGATTCAGAATTCAGATTCAGAATTCTGATTCAGAATTCTGATTCAGAATTCAGATTCAGAATTCAGATTCAGAATTCAGATTCAGAATTCAGATTCAGAATTCAGATTCAGAATTCAGATTCAGAATTCAGATTCAGAATTCAGATTCAGAATTCAGATTCAGAATTCAGATTCAGAATTCAGATTCAGAATTCAGATTCAGAATTCAGATTCAGAATTCAGATTCAGAATTCAGATTCAGAATTCAGATTCAGATTCAGAATTCAGATTCAGAATTCAGATTCAGAATTCAGATTCAGAATTCAGATTCAGAATTCAGATTCAGAATTCAGATTCAGAATTCAGATTCAGAATTCAGATTCAGAATTCAGATTCAGAATTCAGATTCAGAATTCAGATTCAGAATTCAGATTCAGAATTCAGATTCAGAATTCAGATTCAGAATTCAGATTCAGAATTCAGATTCAGAATTCAGATTCAGAATTCAGATTCAGAATTCAGATTCAGAATTCAGATTCAGAATTCAGATTCAGAATTCAGATTCAGAATTCAGATTCAGAATTCAGATTCAGAATTCAGATTCAGAATTCAGATTCAGAATTCAGATTCAGAATTCAGATTCAGAATTCAGATTCAGAATTCAGATTCAGAATTCAGATTCAGAATTCAGATTCAGAATTCAGATTCAGAATTCAGATTCAGAATTCAGATTCAGAATTCAGATTCAGAATTCAGATTCAGAATTCAGATTCAGAATTCAGATTCAGAATTCAGATTCAGAATTCAGATTCAGAATTCAGATTCAGAATTCAGATTCAGAATTCAGATTCAGAATTCAGATTCAGAATTCAGATTCAGAATTCAGATTCAGAATTCAGATTCAGAATTCAGATTCAGAATTCAGATTCAGAATTCAGATTCAGAATTCAGATTCAGAATTCAGATTCAGAATTCAGATTCAGAATTCAGATTCAGAATTCAGATTCAGAATTCAGATTCAGAATTCAGATTCAGAATTCAGATTCAGAATTTAGATTCAGAATTCAGATTCAGAACTCAGATTCAGAATTCAGATTCAGAATTCAGATTCAGAATTCAGTTTCAGAATTCAGATTCAGAATTCAGATTCAGAATTCAGATTCAGAATTCAGATTCAGAATTCAGATTCAGAATTCAGATTCAAAATTCAGATTCAGAATTCAGATTCAGAATTCAGATTCAGAATTCAGATTCAGAATTCAGATTCAGAATTCAGATTCAGAATTCAGATTCAGAATTCAGATTCAGAATTCAGATTCAAAATTCAGATTCAGAATTCAGATTCAGAATTCAGATTCAGAATTCAGATTCAGAATTCAGATTCAGAATTCAGAATTCAGATTCAGAATTAAGATTCAGAATTCAGATGCAGAATTCAGATTCAGAATTTAGATCCAGAATTCAGATTCAGAAGTCAGATTCGGAATTTGGAAATCAGATCCAGAATTCAGATTTTAGATTTCAGGTTACTTAAGGTCGTTCAACGGCTATCAGTCTCGGTTTTATAAATTAAAAACGATAGTTTTTCTAGCCTAAAGTTTCGATTTTTATTCGATCCTCCTCAAGGGCAAAAAATGTAGTTTTCTTCTTTGGTTTGATTCGACATTTATTGAACTTTTGTTATTGGTTTTGTGTGCAAATTTTCGCAGAAACATTCGATTTTCTGTAGAATTTTGGGTGTTTTCACATTTTATTTGCAGTGCAGTTTTGCTGTTTTGATATTAAAGTTATTCTTCAAAGTTTTTTAAAGTAAACAATTCTAAAATCAAAACAGTACATAGTCTAGGTCGCCTAGGTCGCCGAAAAAAAAATTCTGGGTTTTAGCGAAAAAAAATCTGACTTTCGGTTATGGTTTTCTGTGATGGAAATAGCATTAATTAAACGTCATGAAAAATTGGGTTGTTTTAACATTTTACTTGAGAAAAATCAATTAAAATTTACAATATTATCATGATTTTTCAGAAAAAAAATCCAAAAAAATTCTTTAAAAAAAAACTTTATTTTCATTAAAAAATTTGTGAAATATGTGAAAATTTTCAAAGATCTCTGTTCAGTGACACAGATTCTGCGATGAAAATGTGCTCAAAATTCTGTGAAATTATAGATTTTTCTGTGATTTAGGCAGCCTTCCAACCAAATACAAAAAAAATTACAAAAACACCCTCAGTTTCCCATTTAAAGGGTAATTTTTGTGAAAATTCGTCCACAAAATTCAATGACAGCAATTTAAAATAAGCTGTATCAAAACCTAACAAGAAAACGACCTTGAGGAAGATCCAATAAGGATCGAATTTTTTAATGAAAAACCGATGTTTTTGCCCTATAAATCCGAGACCGATAGTCGTTGAAAACCCTTAATCAATCAAAACATTCGTTCTATTTATCAAGGAATTCACGTTCAAAATTCAGATTCAGAATTCAGAATCAAGGTCTAGATTCAGCTTTCAAAATTCAAAAAGAAAGAATTCAGCTTGCATTTCGAAATTCGACCATATACATTTTGTAGATGGGCCCAACAAACTGACTAGTGCAAAGTTGCAGCTCAATTGCACTTAATTTAGGTGTGCCTCAAAGCGCTCAAATTTTCGGGTTTTTGACCATCAAAATCACCAAAAGGGGGACCAAAGTAAATAGGACCAATCGAAATTTTATTTTTTTTTTACGTCAAATGACTTAAAATTGCGTAAAATCTGGTGATCTCGAAAAAAACAATTTTTCTCACAAATCGACCTTGAAATTTTAAAAATCACCTTAGGAAAAACCAAAGGAAATTCGGAAAATCAATTCTTATGTTTTATTTTTATGATTTTTATGGAAAATTTAATTTTAATGTCAGATGACTTATTAATGCATTAAATCGCATGAGATCTGTTGTTATAACGAAGAAAAACATTTTGAACAAAGATCGCCTTTTCTGAGACCGTATTCCGGAAACCGGCCGTTATTCGAAAAACCAAAAGTCCCAGAAAGTCGATTTTTGGCCAAACATTTATTTTAGGTTACACTAGATCTTGACGTTTTATGAATCTTTAAGTCATTTTGGCATTAAAATTAAAATTTCCTTTTTTCCGCATTCCCTTTGGTGTGTTCTCCCTTTGATGATTCTTGAAATTCAAAAGTCGATTAGAAAAAAATGGAGACAACACCAGATTTCGACGTTTTCAGAGCATTTATGTCATTTGTATGTAAAAATTAAAATTTTGATTTTTCTGATTTCTTTCGGTCTCTCTCTTTGGTGATTTTTGAGGGTAAAAAAACCGAAACTTTGAACGCTTTGAGGCATTCCTAAATCAAGTCCGAATAAGCTGAAATTTTGCTTAGGAAATTTTTGGGCCAATCCACAAAATGTTAATGGTCGGTTTTTAAAATCATGATTTTTTTTCCATATATTTATTGCCACCCTAGTGTACATAGAACCGGTTAATTCTCCAGAACTCTCAATCGTTAGAATGACAATTTGAAATCAGAGTTAAGAACAAAATTCAAAAATCAAAATAAGGGTTATTATTATAATTTGGAATAGTTATCTTATCATTATCACGGAATAAGTTCACAATAACCATGCTAATCTTTCAAAAGCTTATGAATAATTTAAATCTTTGATTAAAATTCGCTTCAGAAAATGCTCAAAATTCATCAAGCACGTGTCAAGGCTCTTAATGCAAACAGGTTTAAAGAAATTTTAAAGTCGACTTCAAAACAAGCCAATTCGAACTCGATTCTATTTTTCCCAAAAGAGAAATGAAGATGTGCGTTTCTGGAATGATTCGCAAAAACTCGTTTCCCGTTCTTCTCAGAAAAAAAAAGAAAAAATATTTCGTTCAATGGCACCATCTCTCTGATCAATGTGATACCCATCGTTCCAAAGGTTGAATAGGAGAACCGGATTCAACCGAAATCAGTAGTGAAAAGTAGTAGTGAACAGAAAAAAAAATGCTTCTTATGTACGCCCGAAGTAGATATAATTTTATCCTGATTTTGTTTTGTTTCGCTCGAAATAACTCCCGTAAGAACCATTGACGGAACGAAGCTGCGCTCGAAGAATGAGAACCACACCGAATTGGATCGTTGGATTTAAACACCGGCTCGGGGGAGGTGTTTTTACATCTCTCCTTTAAATTTGGGTCCGGAAAAACGTCAATGGTTTGGGGGTGGTTAGATACACACACACCCGCTAAATTGCAACCCGTTCGCTTCCATTTGCATTGAGTAGTGCACGTTGAATGATCCTTGATTAGATTGGATTCTGATACGTTCTCCACCACTTTTTTATCCGAAGGCAATCGGGACAAGATCGAAGCAACGATAAGTGTTCAGCGAGCGCTGCCCAAGCATCAGGGCAGATATCAGTGCAATTCGTTGTACAAGAACTACCACATGCTGTACGTTCACAGGAATGGAACATCCGGTAGTGGCGGAGGAGCAGGAGGAACCAGTCGTGAGAAGACCTCGGGCCGGAAACCGACGGATTCGGAGTCCGTTGTGGGGCCGCTGCTGCTGTCAACTATAAAACCAACCCTGATTACCTCAATCACTGCATCGCATCTGTCGACCCCTGGATCCTTGGTCCCGGCGCTGGATCTAGACCACACAATCGCCTTAGAAACCGAACATTCCAGTCAACATCACCATCATCAGCAACAGCCTCATCATCATCAGCATCAGCTGCCCACGTCCGGAAAAACGGACGACCAGAAGTCGGATAGGGTGACTCACACCTTCAAGCCCGATTCGGTAAGATTTATGAACAAAAATCAAGACAAAGGCGGTGCAAAAGAAAGCTCTAAAGGTTCGACAGACGAAGAGGACCCAGAGCGGTACGACGAAGACGATGCAGAAGACGAGTACAGTGACTCGCTGAAGGGTGCCAGTGGCAAAGACAATGCCGAAGAAGTGATTATTATCGGCTCCGAAGATGGAGATGGTCCTTCCGGAGCATATGTTCCACTGGAAGACCTGGGCCAGGGTATCGGACTCGATACCGATGACGATGAAGATCCCTCAACGTCCATTGTTATCGAAAGCAAGGACGTTTCGCTGGAAGACAGCATTGACAAATTGATCCAAAACAAAAGCGAGATAAACGGCGTCATCCGCGTCGAGTCGAGTGAAGAAATCCGTGCCCCACCTCGACGGCCGCAGCAGCCACCCCGAAAATCGGACCAAATCCGGGATGAAAACATGCTAATCGCTCCCGCTGTCGTCCCCTCGAGTGCCACCACTGCACTAATGATACTGCCGACAACAAAATTGTCGCTCCCAACCTCCTTCACTACCACCATGAGCCCCGCAAAGCCCCCGACGGTCGCCTCAAGAGCCACTACCAGTCACGATTCAACAGCAGGGGGACATCATCATCATCACCATCGCGAATCCGCAGTCGTCGCATCCTCGGAACAGCAACAACGAACCGCCGCTCCACCTGTCCTAGTCGTCGTCCCCGGTGAGGATCGTTCAATCTCTCTCTCTTTCTCTCAATTTCTCAATTTCGTTTTTTCTTTCGATTCCTACTTTTCCAACATCTAGCTAGAATCGACATTTTCATTATACAATTTATAATATTATTATGGTTCGAAAGCGATCGCGTATTTTTTCATTTCCACAATATATTCGTTAGTTTCTCTCTTGAATCTCTTGTGTTGTAGTTTCGATTTGCCTTGCTCGAGTGCTCATTTTTTCAATTTCATTGTCAATCATCAAAAAAAAAAAACAATTACTTAATGTCGTCAACGTTTTGAAACAATGAAAAAAGCCTTTTTATCTCGAACATCATTTTACGCTTTTCTCCTATTCATGTACCCACCCCAAAAACGCTAACACAACACCAACACCAACAAAAGAAAAACAGTCATCACCCTCATCAATCACAAGTCATTTTAGGAAAAGCTCTGGCCACATAGTACCTACATTTTATTTTCCTTCTTTCCCATCTTTTACCTCCTTCTTTGGACGCAATCTTTCTACATAGTGATGCAAATGAATCGATTGTTTCAAACCCGAAAATTGTTAGTTATTCGTCCTGTACACAAACGCTTGAACGGCAGCGCTTTTGATTATGATGCGTGTTTTTCTTACTATACCTACATATATTAATATGTTTTTTTTTTCTAGCCATTTTTCCCTAGTTCCGATTAATTGCCGCTGCTTTGCAGACCTTGCCTTTTGAGCCTTCCTGTTAAGTGTCTTTATCGCTCCGCTCTGAATATTTATGCTTTGATTTTACTTAACACTACACGTTTTTGTTTGAAAATTTAAACTCAATCGTATACCATTGAAATGTTCCCAATGAAACTATAAAAAAATACAGGTCCTCAAAATTCAAATTTCACCGGGCTGCATTTAAAGAGTTGATTTGGAATAACATTAGGGTGCTGAGTTCGAATATGCAGTTTTGTTTCGATTAAATTTGATTCTCAATATTTAAAGGGATAACTTTTGAGCATAGGTAAAAATCTACTGCACCCTTTTGTAACTTTGTACCCTTTTCTGATTGAACCTCGCGTGAGCTTTCTTTACGTTGTATGAAACAAAATGAAATCCAAAAGTTTCATTTAAAAAAATACAAAAACTTACATTAACTAGTCACAACTTTTTGCATTTAGAATATTTGTAGTATGGACACCATATTCTATATGTGAGATAGAAATTTTAAAGTTGTTTTGACAACTTTTGCAGCAGTTTTCTGTGAATCTTCGAAATGTTCCATTCGACGTAATGGAAGCTCACGTGAGTAATGTGCCTTCAAGATATTTAAAAAAAGGTTTTAAATCAACTTTCAACTTTTTCGAAGATCGCAAGTTTTTTTGACATATAAGGATATACAGTTGCGTTCAAAAAAGAATGAAACCGCGTGAAGCTGCGTACCCACCTGTAATTTCTCGACCGGTTGGTATATTTTCTTGAAATTTTCACACAATCTAGTTCAACTATCCAACTAACGCTCTACAAAATTTGAAGTCTTTACAATGACTGGAAACAAAGATAGAGCTATTCCTGTAAAAAAGGGAAATTTGGAATTGCTTCACTAAATTTGCTTTATCTTCGACAATTTTTATTGAAAAATCTTGAAAATTGAAACAAAGATTTTAAAATGTTTGATCCAATACCAGGCCAAGTTTCGTTAAAATCTATTTACTACATTCTTTGTGATAAATTATGTTTTGTGAGAGAAAAACCCAAGAATGGATGGATTACGATGTTTTCCATAAAAACATCCGTCCAAAAAAGAATGAAATCGTCTGCTGGGCGATAATGAACCTCATTTTCTACTCAGCACCATTTTTGATCACGTTCATCGATATTAACGAAACTTGGCCTGGTATTGGATCAAACATTTTAACATCTTTGGACCAAATTTCAAGATTTTTCAATGAAAATTATCGAAGATACAGCAAATTTAGTGAAGCAATTCCAAATTTCCCTTTTTTACAGGAATAGCTGTATCTTTGTTTCCAGTCATTGTAAAGACTTGAAATTTTGTGGAGCGTAAGTTAGATAGTTGAATTAGATTCTGTGAAATTTTCATGGAAAAATATCATCCGAGAGAGAAACGGCAGCTTGTCAAAGTTGGACGGGGGTGCGCAGCTTAACGCGATTTCATTCTTTTTTGAACGCAACTGTATTTAGAGAAGATTTTTTTTTCTCTAGGATGGTAAAATAGAAAAAAAATTGTTGAAATTGAAAAAAAAATAACCCATAAGCACGCACCCTAATCCGCTCTTGAGTGTCATTATTGGAAGTTTGGTGGCTTGTAACTTTATTCGGGTGCATTCAAATAAAAATAAAAATCTTCGAGAACCCTCAATAAATTCTTGAAATCTTTTATTTGGAATCATTACTTTTTTATGAACGCACCCTGAAAGCCCATAAAAAAAACTCCACAATTCAGACCTTGAGTGTAAGTTTGACACTCCTAGCTAAAAACCGCTTTATCCCTCTTGTTTCTCAACAGATTTTTACAAAATCTCTAATTTTAGAAACCTCGTAATGTAACTCAAATATGTTTTCAAAACATTTTTCAACTAGAACACTTCAATTTTCCGTTATTCAAAGTTAAAGAAAAAAGCTGAAAAAAAAACATTCTTCGGAAAAAAGACTGTAGATCAGCTACGGAATGCTCAAAAAAATGTAACTTAGTGTCCAAAAAAGCGGAAGTTAGAAGCTACACATTGCACATAATGATTTTTTTTTTAATTTTCAAGATCATGACCATAAAAATGCAAAAAAATGGTGTAAAAACGAACTTTTCAATCAATGAACTGTCAAAATTGTTTAAGTCATACCAGATAAATTTTGAAAAAAGGATCGAAAAGTTGACACAATTTGACACATTTTCGCAACTTTAGATTCTTAAAGTACGAAACACAGAGTTTTTAAACAAATTATCAAAGTTTGCTGTTTTTCTAACATTCTGTCAATTTGCAATTTCTCAGATTTCCTTGCACTTATTTAAATTCAACTTTGCACTGAATTTTGAGTATGTTCACGTAAGGTTTTCGCAATAAATTTATATTCTCTAGAAAGCCAATTTCAGACCGATTCTGTGTGTAATTACATTAGTCCTGCAATACTTTACACAAATATGATAAATATAAAATAAAATTAAAAGTAAATCCATAGAATTTACACGAACGCTTGCGCTTTTGTCTGTTTTCGCTCACCCGTCGGTATCAAAATTAGACAAAGTTCAGCGTTTTTGGCGCAGATAGAAATATGTAAGTGTAGGTAACGTGAATCTCGCGTTAATATACTCAAAATCCAGTGCAAAGTTTAATTTAAGTCTTAGAAAATCTGAGAAATTGCAAATTCACAAAATGTTAGAAAAACAGATTCTTTGAAAATGTGTCAAAAATTCTGTGTTTCGTATTTTGACAATCTGAAAATGCGGAAATGTTCCAAATTACGTCAAGTTTTCAATCCTCTTCTCAAAATTTATCTGGTGTGACTTTAACAATTTTGACGGTTTTTTTATTGAAAAGTACGGATTTTATACCACTTTTTGACATTTTTTGTAGTCACGATCTTAAAAAAATTTCTAAAAAATATATCCTGATGTGCAACTTATAGCTTTCAACTTCAGATTTTTTGGACACTTATTGAATTTTTTACGCATTGAAGTGTTGTAGCTGACTTGTTTCTGAGAAACATTACCGAGGTTTCCAAAACTATAAATTTTGTTAAAAACGGTTGGGAAACAAAAGAGATATATTGGTTTTAGTCGGGAAAGTCAAATTGACACTCCAGGGACTATAATGGGAAAAAATCAGGGACGGATGAGGGTTAACGAGCATCGTTGGAAGAAAAATTATTATGAAAAGCTCAGAAACGTCTTTCACGGAAGATATCGATAAGACTTTTTTTTAATGAATTTTCTTAAGTTCATTTAAGTTCTTTGAAGCGTAAAACTCTGAACCCTGCTTGGAATTGATATAAAATATGTTTGTAACTAATATATTTAGTTCAATTTAGTCTTTTTTTGTCTAAAATTCTCGATTTTTCAAACCACATATCAACAAAAACGAAAAAAGTTATAACCATTTCAAAACTAAAAATCTGAATTCAATGGGAGTTATTTACAAATAGCAGGTTTTATTGGCTAGAGCTTTCAGAAATTTTAAGAAGTGTTTTTATCAAGGTTAAATAAATCAACAAATTCATTGGCTATGCAGAGCCATTTTTCGCGATTTTTTATTTTCTTCCTACGGATAAATAGCTTCAAAATGAGCAGTCACAAACGCTGAAATTAAGAAAAGTATATTTGGATTTTTTTTTTCATAACATCTTATACGTTTTCTGGAGCCAAAGTTATATTTGAGGTTTGTTTACATGAAATGTAGATACTGCAAGAACCAAGCAATATCTTAAATCCAAAGATATAGTTTTTATCAGTGCTGCAAATTTTCTTAAAGCACAAATGATACTGACTGTGATTTTCTATCAGTGTAAAAAGCTTTAACTGAAATGAATGGAATAGAAAAGTCAACAAATATAAAAGCTTCTGATCGGCTCGGTCATCCTCGTGCCTACAGAAAGCTGTGTGAGAGTGTCTTTCAGTCAGTAGAAAGCTCACTCGTAAACCCGAACTAACTTGTTTCACTCGAAAGCTATGAAAGCGTCTTTCGCTTAGGCATTTCTGTCACTCACTGTATTTGATCAGTGACTGCAGCTTAAGCATTCAATCAGTGTCAGCAAAAGTTGCTGATAATTTCAGCAAGCATTTGTTTTTGCCATTTTTGCGATTTGTGAATTGGGGTTCGAAAAGAAAACGCGACTTGAAAATCGCTTAGACTGTACTGTACGATTATTTGAAGGCGGGACAAGGGGTTGGATTTCTTAAGAATTGAATTTATGGTAATTAATAATGATAAAAATATGACAAATGAAGTAAACATATGACGAAAATCTCAAAAACATGACAAATGTTGTCAAAAAATAACAAAATTATGACACAATGTGAGAAATATGTTGAAATCATGATAAAATTATGACAACAGTATGAGCAAAATCTGACCAATATGAATAAAATTTGACAATAAAAAGAGAACAATCCAACAATCATGTCATAAATATGACAATAAAATGACAATACATAACAAAAACAAGACAAATATTCGACAAATGAGACAAAAATTTGAAAAATGTGATAAAAATATGAAAAATAGCACAAAAATTAAGCAAAATTTATACAATACAATGATATTTGACGACATAGTCGGATTTTTGTTCTTTTGATATCAAATTTTCAAATATATAAATTTGTCTGATTTTTATCACAATTTCATGTCATGATTTTGTCAATTTATTGTCATATTTTCACCACGTTTGTCATAATTTTGTTATATTTGTCATATTTCTGCCATGACTTTGTCATTTTTGTCATATTTTTGTCAAAATTATGTCATATTTTTATCACATTTCTCAGATTTTCGGCAGAGTTCTGTTAGTAATTATTTTTCGTTGTATTGTGAATTTCAGTCATACTTGTCAGATTTTTGTTGTCATTATTTTTTCATACTTTTATCACCTTTATCACGTTTTGTCATTTTATTGCCAACCTTTTGTCACATTTATGTCATAATTTTGTCATAGTTTTGTCCCCCACATTCGTCCCACACGCCTTCTCGCCAGCGTTCGTCTCGCGAACCCGAACACTCATTTCTAAACCTTCCCACCTCTTTACACCATTTGTAAAAGACGTATAGTTTATCACAATCCTTCAAAATAACGATCTCAGCCGTAATTATGAAATATCTGCATGTATAGCGAGTCGAACAATCTTTGTCACCATTCAACTAAATTTAATGATAATAGAATGGAGCTTCTTTCACTTTCAGCGATGTTCGCTTGAAACTGAAAATGAAGATTGGATAACCTCATGAACCTGCAAAGAGCCTGAATGTATACTGAGCACCGATGTTGCCGATTGGTGAATGAATGTGCAGAGAGCTATCAGGACAGAGCTTTCTGTTCATTCTCGTATGAATCTAGTAGGCGTTGAACTGACCGATACACTGCAATAAAGTCAGCTGATAATTTCTCACTGACACTGAAAGACGGACAGCACTGGTTTTTATTACGGTCAGTAAATTTCTGGCGATTTTTTAATGAAAAAATTTGTTATCCCATACAAATTTTAAACTCGTTGCGCTAATTCAGGACTGAATGAATCGTTTCCAAAATTTGTATTTGTGGCAATGAAAACAACCAAAAAAAGCTTGCACCGGTCTAGTGTTCCACATACAATTGCATTACAGTAAAAAACGCTTTAAAAAAAAAGGTGTTGACCGATTCTTTTCAAACCTTCAGACAATAAACCTAAATTATTATGATCTTTTGGTATTTTTGTTTGATTTAAGTTCAACAACAATCGTACATTAGGCCAAAATCTACTCAAAAGATTTTGTACAACATCTGGATGCAGTTTCTACTATATACAATCGTCATTTTTTCCTCAAAATTGACCTATTAGAGATGCTCACTGAGTGAATGCTCCAAAATATCTCAGTATTTTTCTATGGGTCTTAGTGTCGGTGTCTTGGGAGAATTCATGTATTGGATACAAAAGTTTTGGCTTCATATCACTTCAGGGAATTCTTTGAAAAGTGAAACGGATAAAAATAAGACAAAATGGTGCAGAAGACTACCCTGTAGCTTATTGTGGAAATTGCAAAATGAGACTGAGTTGATTTGGGGTCATTTTTGAATTTCTCAAACCCGGGGGCATAAAAAACTTCATTTTTGTTCACAACTCATCAATTTTTTTTTGCAAATTGTTATGCAACGTTTACATGAGAAAATTTAAAGTTTTATGTTTGAATGGGAAAATTGATTTTTTTTATACTGAAACGTCAACATTATTTTTCATTATTCTGTGGAACCGAGCCTGCTAATGGTTTTTGTGCCAATTTATAAAATTCCTAAGGAAATTTCCCGCTGAACAACTTTGTTCAAGACCGTTACTTCGTAGATTTTTTCAGAACAAAATATTAAATTTTTCTATACAAATATAAAAGTTCAAATTTACTCATGTAAACGTCACTTAAAAATTCTACAAAAAATCATGGAAGAATTTTGACCCAAAACGATGCCTTTTAGACCTCAGGACTTGAAAAATTTAAAAATGACCTCAAATCGACTCAGTCTATTGCAACATTGCATTATTTTGGAGCTGCAAATCGAGCTGCAGAGAGCTTAAGATATAGTTAACCTTTGACAGTAACGAGTTTTTGTTGAAAACAAACAATTTTATCGGATCATTGCGAATTTTTCTTTGAAATTTACGTTGTTCCAGAACATGATTACAACAAAGAAGCTATTAAGACGATTCCAAAATGATATTTATGATAAAAATCGGTCAAGTAGTTTTGCAGATGGAGCCAAAACTGTTATTTTATTTTTTAGCGAATTGTGTTTTTGATCCATAAGTTTGCTAAAGTCACTTTTAAATGTTAGTTATACGTTTTGAATGCTGTAAAAATTAAATTTATGTAAAATTTCATCAATAATCTAATGAAATATTATCGAAATTGAAAAAAAATGGCCAACAGTTTTGGTCAAAACTTTGTAAGAAGTCGCTCTGTAGTTTCCTGGCTAAAACTGTACCCACTCGCTTGTAGGTTCTAACTATTGATAAAAAATCATTCAAACCCCTAAACTTTTTCTGTTGATTCTCAGAACTGTGTTGTAACGTTTAACCACAAAAACTCACAGTTGCAGCAGAATTTTTTTTTTTGCAAAAACATCGAATTTTATCCGGGAACCTTGTGCACGACTACAAGTTGTTTTCGAACGTCCCGTTGAAAAAATTGAGTAATTTTCTGAAGAGTTTTGCTAAATAAATTTGTTCTATTGCCCTTCAATTGGCTTTGTTTTTTTTTTTAATTTAATTTTCAAAATACACAAAAAACCTTGTAGACTATACACAGATTGTGCAAATTTTGATGCAAAAATGCCCAAATGAGTGATTTTCTACAGCGTTTGCTATTTGATGAGGAGCACCCTTTAGAGGACTTTCAGAACCAGTTTTTAAACCTTAGGCACCAAAAAATGCTCAATTTTCCTGCCAAATGAATTGGATTGAAATAGATGGATGAGTATCTGTGCGTGGTGGTTAAAAAAGAAGTATGTTTCCTATTTCAAATCTTGGGGGCTCAAATTTTGCATTTTACTCGGCCTTGTTGGAGGCCAATTATTAAGCTCAATCGACCACCTATTAGGGTCGCTCAATGAAGCTCAAGTTCTCATGGGGATTTGTTCTAGCGAATCGGCAAAATTCACTGTTCCGTCTCTAACTTGAACAGTTGAAGACGGATTTTGCTATAAATTTGGTGAAAATGTCTGTCGTCGGATTTAAACGGAGCCATCTGAGTGATCTAAATTGCCCAAAAATAAGCTATTTTATTTATGGCAATGTGGCAAGAATTTTTCCAGCACGTATCTGGGCCGTACAAATGAAAAACCTGGTAAAATCCTGGCATTTCATTTCCAATTTGACGACCAAAAATCCGGGAATATCTCAGAAATAACTCAACAAAAATGGAGGAAAAAAGTTGAAAAAAAAATTTATCTAAACTCATCGACAGACTTAAACTTTTTATGATTATTTTTGTAATTTTCTCAAAAAATTTCGTTTTGGAGGTATACTTTAAAAAAAAATTACAACACATTTTATTATTTCTTCTATTTGATTTGCCGAATAAAGTTAAGAAATCCAGGCTAAATTCGGACTTTTTTCAATGATATCCGGGCAACCGGATATAACATTCCATCATTCTTTTTAAAACTTTTAAATCACACCAAAATGTCCCTTTAAATATTTTAGCTGAATAAAGTTTTTTGATCAAATTAAGTTTCATTATTTTTAACTGGATATGAAAGGTCAAACAACACTTCACTCAGATATCTCCGGGTAAACCATAGAATTTCTGAGAAAATTTCACGAATGATAAATATTATTTCAGGTCCTTAGAACTGCGACTTTGATTTTTTTAAGACTTTGGTCCAAATTTTCACACTGTGTGGTGTATCTCGCCATTTTCAAATCGATTGAAGCTCGAACGTAAGCTAAAAATACCTCGTTTAAGCCACTGTTATAACATTTTACGGGAATTTATTTCTCGTAATTATTTCGAAATGAGCTAGAGAAATTTTAAATTTTTATTAAGGTACCGAAAGCAGGATTCATAATCTTTTAATTGTTGAATATATTCTTAGGATTGGGATTGGAAATTTCTAATCAAAATGGTTTGATTAGAGATTTCCAAATGCCATTCCCCAAAATATGGCCAAAAATTTAATAATTTTGAATTCCAGATCATAAATCTAAGATTTCTTTCTAAATTTTGCTTCACATTTTCCAATGTCTTCAGTTTCGGGTCATTTTTGGGAAAAATAGAGACAACAGCAATTTTGTTGATTCTGAATTCAATATGAAATTGTTCTTCAGGACATATGATTGAATCCTTGTGAAAATACTGAGTAGATAATTTAATTGTAGAATTTATGTTAGGATGGCAGTCAAATGGATCATGTCGAATTTCGCAAATTGACACATTTTGTAGATTGGTAAAACAATGGCCTGTGCCAAATTTCAGCTCACTCGAACCCGATTTTGGGGTGCCTCAAAGCGCTCAAAGTTTTGGTTTTTGACCCTCGAAAAATCACCAAAACCGGCGGAGTCCCAGAAAGTCGATTTGTGGGCCAAATATTTCATGCATTCCTATGTTATTTGGCATCAAAATTAAAATTTAGATTTTCCGGATTTCCTCTGTGTTTCATGAAGAGAGTGATTCAACGCGTTTGAAAATGTATAGTTTTCAGTTTTGACATTTAATAATTCGTGTAGCCTATAAATTAAGTCTCAAAAAATGATGAAGTTCCTTTAAAAACTGAACATTTTGTTGAATGAACTTCAAACTCACCTTCAGCGCGTAAAAATTGATCAAATTAAAATTCATTAAATGCAGTTTTGTAGTTTACTGTAAGCATCAAAGTATGCCGAATAGTGTATATAATTTTTTTTAACACGAGCGAGTAATTTTTTTTCGCATCGTCACTTCACGAAGAAGGCATATTTGTTTAGTTTTCTTCTAACTTACAATTTAAAAAGCTACAAGTTCCGTCATCACTGAGTCGTTTCGAGGTCGTTTTTTAAATTCTCAAACAATGGGGTTTAAAAAGCTTCGTCTTGGTCCAAAACTCATCCATGATTTTTTTTGCAGAATTTTTAAGTAACGTTTACATGAGTTAATTTGAACTTTTAGGTTTGTTTGGGAAAATTGAATATTTTGTACTGAAAAATCAACATCATTTTTGTTTCTTCTGTAGAACCGAGCTTTTTGTATTTTGTGCCAAAAACAACAAGAGGGGAGGTCCACCAATAGCGAGATCAAAATGCTAACTTTTTTGCTAAGCATTTTAGAACTTGGATTTCTTCTACAAAGTTGTTTATCTATTAAAAAAAAACACAATTTTTCTGAACATGTTAAAGTTCTACAATTTCATCCTAAGGAGATGCGGTAAAATTTAAAAAAAATTGACCTAGAAATATCGATTTTTTTTAATATGGATTGTTGTAGGTAAGACAAAAAGATTTACAGTCGTCGACTCAAAGTTGAAACAAGCCAAGATCTACAATCGCTTAGTACATTATGATGTGTTTTAAAATTGCTGAAGTGCTGTAGGAAGCATTTAGTGTAATTTTTAAAAAATATCAATAACAATGTGAAAATTTTGTAACACTTGCCTCTGCAGATTATATATTTGGATTCGGTTCTTGAACTAGTTGGGACATATCATCCTTTGTTTTACTAAAAGAACTTTTTCCCTTTCAAAATCATTGTCAACTGCAACATGTCACATACGAACAACTTTCAATAAATTTGTATAAAATTTGAAAAAGCTGAAAGTGTGGATGCAACTAAATAATACATTACATAGCAAGACTGCTCCCACTTTGAATAAATGGGTGAAATGAGGAACAAAATGTTAAAATCTACAGGACTCAAAACTTTCAAAAATGATTTTCATCAAAATTGGTACACAACAAATTTTCTGATAAAATGAGATTGTTTTTTAAATTAAAACACCTCTTCCAATTCATCAGTTTATGCCTACTTTGCCTGAAAATGTTAAAACTTATGTAGTTGAAAGTTGTAGTTGAAAAATCAACTGTTAATGTACACAGTTGAAATTTCGAAAACTGATGTACAACCGAAAATAATCGACGATTTTATAGCTCCCGCACAGATCTGTATACAATAAAAATGCATCCTTTACAACATAAACTCTTTAACTGTAAAGCTACTTGTAAATATATATTTAAAAAAACTTCCTGTAACCATACTGTCACATTATCAATTGGTCAATTGCTTAAAGCTTGTTCGCTCATCTACTAACCAAATCATTTCTTTGCTTCTCAACTCTGTTTTCCTTCCAACCTCCAAAGATCCTTGTTCTCTCTGAAACATACTGTTGCCAGCAAACGTACCTTCAAAACTTCAAAACTCTCGACTCATCCTTTTAACGGGCGTGTTAGAATGAATGTTTGAGACTAAAACGGCTTTGTTGAATGTTTGATTAAATTGGTTTAGATCTACAATTGATTACCTATCTGTTTTTTTCTCTGACCACTCATGTCGTTTCTCTACATTTATTATTTAAAATCGGACCCTTTTTGTAAAAAAAATATTTAACAGAAAAATACGCTGATCGTTTTCCCTCTTTCAAATTCATCCTGTCCCCCAGCCAGAGAGAGTTTTGTAACTGTAATTGTAATGCTCTGTTCCAGAATATCAAACGGTAATCAATCAATAAACGATACCTTGAATAAACACGATTGTACCATTCTTTTAATTATTACTGCTAACAGGACATCCTGCAACGATCCCTTCATCACAAGTCTCCATGATAGTCATTCTGTCAGCGCGCTGTAATTTTGTAGTAGAGCGATCCGGCTTTATCAAGCGACCATTTTAATGCGAACGTTGTTACATTAGAATTACATTTTATTTCGATTCCATATCGTATTAAATATATTTCACTTTAAGAGGTATTCTATAGTTTAAATCTAGCTCATGTAATTTGATGCATTTTTTTTTTCTTTAGGAAAGTGTAAGTATGTTTTGTTCCTTGCCGCATTGCAGCTTTATCAACATTCGCCGTGCATTTTCACGTTTCGTTCAAGATGGAACAATTCAATCATATTCATACCCGCAAGACGTTGTGTCGAAGCGTCGATAATGCATGGTCGATTAAGCTTTTAATTTAAATTTATCGCATATTGGCTTCGACACCAGGCCAATTGGCCCACATGCCTCGAAGGGTATAAAAAAGTCTTATCGTGTCATACAGCGGCCACTTCAAATTTTGCTGCACATGAAAATCAGGGCATAAAATCGGTCCCAAGTGTACAAACATATCTATACAGTATATAATACCAAATGGGCTGTTGAATGAATTATAATTTTTATTGGGATTTGATTGTTTCTGCACTATCAACATCAGTATTGAATTTTGTGCAGCAGAGCGCAGATAGTCATATAAAAATGAATTTTTTGAATTTTTTTTTCAAAAATTAACTTTGATGGGAATTGAAATCATCAACCCTCTTGAATAAGAATCAACATCAGATTCAGATTTCAGATTCAGATTTCAGATTCAAATTTCAGATTCAGATTTCAGATTCAGATTTCAGATTCACATTTCAGATTCAGATTTCAGATTCAGATTTCAGATTCAGATTTCAGATTCAGATTTCAGATTCAGATTCAGATTTCAGATTTCAGATTTCAGATTTCAGATTCAGATTTCAGATTCAGATATCAGATTCAGAATTCAGAATTCAGAATTCAAATTCAGAATTCAGAATTCAGAATTCAGATTCAGAATTCAGATTCAGAATTCATAATTCGGATTCAAAATTCAGATTCAGAATTCAGATTCAGAATTCAGCTTCAGAATTCAGTTTCAGATTTCAGATTCAGATTTCAGGTTCAGATTTCAGATTCAGATTTCAGATTCAGATTTCAGATTCAGATTTCAGATTCAGATTTCAGATTCAGATTTCAGATTCAGATTTCAGATTCAGATTTCAGATTCAGATTTCAGATTCAGATTTCAGATTCAGATTTCAGATTCAGATTTCAGATTCAGATTTCAGATTCAGATTTCAGATTCAGATTTCAGATTCAGATTTCAGATTCAGATTTCAGATTCAGATTTCAGATTCAGATTTCAGATTCAGATTTCAGATTCAGATTTCAGATTCAGATTTCAGATTCAGATTTTAGATTCAGATTTCAGATTCAGATTTCAGATTCAGATTTCAGATTCAGATTTCAGATTCAGATTTCAGATTCAGATTTCAGATTCAGATTTCAGATTCAGATTTCAGATTCAGATTTCAGATTCAGATTTCAGATTCAGATTTCAGATTCAGAATTCAGATTCAGATTTCAGATTCAGATTTCAGATTCAGATTTCAGATTCAGATTTCAGATTCAGATTTCAGATTCAGATTTCAGATTCAGATTCAGATTTCAGATTCAGATTTCAGATTCAGATTTCAGATTCAGATTTCAGATTCAGATTTCAGATTCAGATTTCAGATTCAGATTTCAGATTCAGATTTCAGATTCAGATTTCAGATTCAGATTTCAGATTCAGATTTCAGATTCAGATTTCAGATTCAGATTTCAGATTCAGATTTCAGATTCAGATTTCAGATTCAGATTTCAGATTCAGATTTCAGATTCAGATTTCAGATTCAGATTTCAGATTCAGAATTCAGATTCAGATTTCAGATTCAGATTTCAGATTCAGATTTCAGATTCAGATTTCAGATTCAGATTTCAGATTCAGATTTCAGATTTCAGATTTCAGATTCAGATTTCAGATTCAGATTTTAGATTCAAATTTCAGATTCAGATTTCAGATTCAGATTTCAGAATCAGATTCAGATTTCAGATTCAGATTTTAGATTCAGATTTCAGATTCAGATTTCAGATTCAGAATTCAGATTCAGATTTCAGATTCAGATTTCAGATTCAAATTTCAGATTCAAATTTCAGATTCAGATTTCAGATTCAGATTTCAGATTCAGATTTCAGATTCAGATTTCAGATTCAGATTTCAGATTCAGATTTCAGATTCAGATTTCAGATTCAGATTTCAGATTCAAATTTCAGATTCAGAATTCAGATTCAGATTTCAGATTCAGATTTCAGATTCAGATTTCAGATTCAGATTTCAGATTCAGATTTCAGATTCAGATTTCAGATTCAGATTTCAGATTCAGATTTCAGATTCAGATTTCAGATTCAGATTTCAGATTCAGATTTCAGATTCAGATTTCAGATTCAGATTTCAGATTCAGATTTCAGATTCAGATTTCAGATTCAGATTTCAGATTCAGATTTCAGATTTCAGATTCAGATTTCAGATTCAGATTTCAGATTCAGATTTCAGATTCAGATTTCAGATTCAGATTTCAGATTCAGATTTCAGATTCAGATTTCAGATTTCAGATTTCAGATTCAGATTTCAGATTCAGATTTCAGATTCAGATTTCAGATTCAGATTTCAGATTTAGATTTCAGATTCCGATTTCAAATTCAGATTTCAGATTCATATTTCAGATTCAGATTTCAGATTCAGGTTTCAGATTCAGATTTCAGATTCAGACTACAGATTCAGATTCAGATTTTGATAGATTTCAGATTCAGATTTTAGATTCAGATCTCAGATTCAAAATTCAACTTCAGATTTTATATTCAGATTTCAGATTCAGACTCTCAAATAAGATTTCAGTTTTTGTATTCTCAACTCAGATTGTAGATTTATTTTTTTAAGATTTTGACTTTGCAGGTTTAAATCCTAAAATTCAGTTTCTAATTCATAATTTGTGCCTTGAAACTTAAATTTCAAATTTTGAAATTTCCTTTTTTTATGAAGAAACTGATAGCGTTCCTATATTTGTCAAAGTTTTCAATAAGGAATAAATTATTTTTCATCTGATAGAAATTCCACCAAAAAATTGATTATTCCAAATCCTTTTTTTTTAATTGAATGGCCATTAGACCGCTGCAAAAAATGACTTTTTGCTCCCATATGTTTTTTCGATGCCTTTTAGGTCCCCAAGCATCAGTGTAAAATTTGAGATGATTTGGTTGATTCCTGAGTTAGCGCAACGCGTTTCAATTTTGTATGGAAATTTGTATGGAAGAAGAAATTTTTGCACATTAAATCATCCAGGAAATTCAAATAAGCTTGAAATGAAGTCAGTCTTCAATTTTTGGTTTTGACTATTCTTAAGCTTCATTTTTTGCTTACATGACAAGCAGCTAAGAATTTAATGGAAAAAGTTATAACAATTTCAAAATAAAAAATCTAAATCCATTGGAAAGTATTCAAAAATGGCAGACTTTGCTTGCTAGAGCTGTTAATAATTTCATGAAATGTTATGGCAAAGGTTATAATAATCAATAAATTCTCTGGCAATGCAAAGCAGTTTTTTGAGATTTTTTATTTCCATCCTACTATTACACAGCTTTCAAACAAGCAGTCAAAAACGATATAATTAAAATAATGAATTTCGAAAACAAAAATTTTATATAACATTGAATATCCTTTCTGGGGTACAATTTAGGTTTGTGCTTTGTTCCCAAGAAATTTACTGCAAGAATCAAGGAACATTTTTCATCCAAAGTTATATTTTTTGGAACTTTCAGAAAATCTCTGGCGATTTTTGAATGAAAAATTTTGTTTTCCCATACAAATTTCCATACAAAATTAAAACTCGTTGCGCTAATTCAGGACTGGATGGATCGCTTAAAAAAAAAATATTGCTATTTCTGGCAGCAAAAACAACCAAAAAAAGTTATGGGAGGTGTAAAAATTTAAGAATTTCAAGTTTCCATACAAAGCTTGCAGCGGTCTAATGGCCATACAGACCGAATGAAACCGCTGCATAATTTTCGGTCAGTTAGCTGCGGGTTCTAGTCGTTCTTATGGGGTAATCTTTTCCTTACCTAACAGTGCGGACCCCTATCTGACAGGTGAGTTCGGTTGGCAAAACGCTCTATCTAGCTCTAGATATTCACAGCAGCATTATGCTGCATGTATACAAGATATTAGCATGGTGGGTGGAACCATTTGATAGAACATCCGGGAGGAAATCAGAACGAAGAATGGAACCCACGCGAGCTTTAAATTATGCCAAGAGGCCGTCTAGTGATTTAATTTGTGTTTGGTCTCATTAGCATGTTTAAAACGCTTCTTCCTTATCTCTGGATGGGTTTCCGGTGGAAATGTTTAAGGGAAGGTCTTTGAGCAATATGTATTGCACTCGGGTTAATTTTCTAGTTTAACATTTAGGATGACCTTGCTCAGAAATGTCATTTTAGCTAAATTTAGGTGGAAGTTAGTGTTTTTATTCAGGATTAAACGTAATTATTAGAACTCAAAACTAAGACACAGATTCGAAAAATTTTAAAGTAAATTTTTGAAATTAAAAAAAAGTAAGTTAATGAAATTCAATAAATTCTAGAATACCTGTTCTTCAACTTTATCAGTTTATATGCAGCCCTCCTCAAAATACTGCTCGTAGGGCTCCTGCAACCTGTTTGACCACTCATTCAACTCACCCACAGTCTGGTACAATTAGTTTTCCAAACGCTGCTAGCAATACGTTTCACAAAAGCAGTGGCAACTTAAGTTGTTCCGCATATCATTTCCCGTTTAATAGAATTTTTAATACGCCTCAGCCAGAATGACGCAGGCACGCAACCTAATAAATTTGAAGTGTACGCGTAAACATAACCACGTGCGTTCGCTCTATACTTATTCTGGTGACTGACGCCGGTTTTGTGTGGGACTATGACAATAATTGTGCTCAACCGGTTGCCACTGAATGTGCAAATATTTCCCACACACCTCTTATTTTGCATTTTAAGTCCCGACCTGTACCTTTCGGAAGGGATGACAACCGGCTGTCCGTTTGCATAACCATTACTCGATCAAACTAGTTTCCACAGAATATGTTTGCCTCCATGCGTCATGATGTTCCCGGGAGCAAGAGTGTTGATGCTGCTGTTGCTGTATTTCGATTTATTGCTTCTATATATGAAAAGCCAAACCAACCAGATGTGATTCGAAACTAATGAACAAACGAACTTTCTCTCTCTTTACGATACTTACAGAAGTCCTCATCCCGAACTTCGACGATCCCAGCACTAGCTTAAAATATTTCGATATCGGAAAAGCGCTCACGCTAGGATGCAACGTCACAATAGCGGGCACCCACGAGCTAAGTTGGTAAGTAGTTTCGATTTGATTTGATTTGAATTAAATCTTTTGTTGTTATTAGTTTTTTTTCACCTGAGTTTTAGCAGAATTCCTCTAAGACATTTACATGTGTTGAAAACGCAAGTTTTACAAGTTTTTACATGTGTTGAAAACGCAAGTTTCAACATGCGATTTTTACTCATTAACATCTCCCAACACTGCAGTGTAACTGCTAATCGCAGTATGAGTAGTTTCAGTTTACATTGTGATGATGTAAACATTTGTACACTCAGAAATGAAAAAAATATGAAAATTATTATATTTCAATAACTCCGATATTTCTCTGACATTAATATCCAGAAATATTAAAAAGTAACTATATCAGATATTTAAATTTATGCATCCGAATAATTTCTTGGCGTGTAATGATCCAATGCATAAAATTTAATAACCGAGATATTATATATTATTTTGTTCAAACAAACGCTTTGTGCGTTTGAGTCCCAACTAAACGGGTATGAGCGCATGCTAGATTCTTCAGTTGCTAAATGCCTTTCAACTTGACTGCATGCAGATTCCATTCTCTTTAAATATTTAACTGAATCACATTTAAAAAGGATGGACTCAATTGCAGCAAGTAATATTACCAGCGAAACGCACATGTTTTTATGCTATGGTCAATTATGCACATTGACCATAGAACATGAACGAAAATCAAACGATTTTCGTTTGGTTTTTCTGTTTATTTCTGCTTTAAGCGTTTGCCTTTACGACTCAAACTTTTTTTCTGACCACCAGATGTCGTTCCATAACATTTCTCAATGCATAAATTTTAATCGCAGAAATATTTCCCAGTGAGAAATATCCCAGTAATTACACCATGAGAAATATCCGTGTGCGTAAAGAGGGAGATATGTGAAAATACCTAGAATATAACTGTTTGATATTTTATTTATTTCTGAGTGTACCTTGTTTACCATCACCACCTGTCATCCACAATCATCGCTATTGTTCTCAATGTGTTTTGGTTGTGTTTTGGTTGTGTCGATGGAGAAGACGGATTTCGTCCAAATCCGAAACCGATAACCGTAAGTTTCAACAACATTTTTTTATAAACTGTAGTCAGGGTGGCCACAACAATTTCATTTTGAAATTCCCGGTTTTTTCCCGGTTTTCCCGGTCAAAAATTGAAGGTTTTTCAGACTTTTATTGTTCATTTTCGCCGGAATATAGCAAAATTTTCAACATATTTCATTGATTTGGTTGTTTCCTAACACTCAAATCCTTGAACACTTAGACGAACTCGATTCTATTTTAAGGTTTTCATCACATTTTCCTAAAATGATAAAAAAAAAACATCCTATACAAAATCATTATGGGTTTCATGGGCATGTTTACAAAAAATATTAAATGGTGTGTCAGGACTTTTTAATCAATCATTCGTCATGTGACATTACAGATACTAAGTGTGTTACTACAGCTAACAAAATCCACGTCTTTGAGAATATTCGAAACTGTTCTAAGGGCGTTCAAACATATAACTCTCTCGTCACTGGAAATTTAGTTAAAATGTTGTTTCCAGAGGTTTTACATTCAGTAATAAATTAGCTAGTGTAATATGAATTTTTTACTTAAAATTTATCTCACTGATTCACTGAGTAATGTTTATAATTTCTCCATGTTTTTTAAAATACGGGGTAATTATGAACACTTATTTTTAGGCATTGTTTGATTCTCTAAACTTATCTTTAATGTTTGAATATGTACCAACAATCATCAAAATCTTGAAAATAAACCGTCATATAAATGTAACTTTACCAATTTCTAAAAATCCGTAAATATGAGATTTTAGGACATGATTCTCTGTTTCTTTTTTAATCTAAAAATTGCCCATGACTAATTAAGAGTAAATTTTGAAAAACCATTAAAACGAGTTGCATCGTCCTGATTTAACAGTTTTAGGAATTATCAAACAGTATATCAAAGTTTGAGATGAAGAAAAATTAAAAACATTGATTCAATTCAGATTCACCCTTTTTTAATTTCAAATTAAGAAATTCGGATTTTGAAATTAATATTCAAACAAAATTCATAAAAAAAATATGATATTTATGAAATTATGATATTTAAATTAATTTTCGTAAATCAATGAAAACTAGAAACCTTTATTTTTGATTTTCATAGTGTAGTAAAATTATAGTTTATAATTTTGCAGTTTAAATTTATTAAAACTTGAATTAAACTAGCTATACTAGTTAAAAACAAACCTCAGGACCTACGAGTTTTAAGTTCAAGATATAATTTTGATTTAAAATTGAATTGGCAAATTTCAAAAAAAAAAATTAAAAAGGAGCAATGTGATTTTTGTAGCAGCCATAAATGTTTAGAAAAAATCTAAATCCTCTACTTCATATATGGTCTCGAACTTAAAAAAAAATATTTTTAGTATGATTCAGTTCGGTAAATAATTGAAAACTATATTTGTATTTAAAAAAAAGTGATTTCATACATAATTTTTTTTTATGCACAAATATTTCACGACTTATCCCTAAGACCAATGAGATTCAACTTGGCTGATACATAATTTACACAGATCAGTTTTTTTTTTGCAATGTAAAATATTTTTGCATTAAAAATATTTTCAACGTTTGTATGGTTCATTCAGTAGATGGTTAGCATTGTTATGCAAAAAAATGTGAATTTGATTTCAGTGAAAAAAGTTACAGTTAATTGTTCAACATATATTTTTATTTTGAGTCAGTTTTTTGGGTATAAATTATGAACAAATAACTGTTCCGATTAATGATGAAGTTATAACATATTTTGTAGTAGAAAAATCATATAAATTTTTTCAAACACATGGTAAGCTAAGGGTAACTCTAAGGATTTATGCAAAAAGTAATACGAAAGTGTACGAATAAGGTTCTGAAAATCAAAGAGACTTAACAGTGTACATAATTTTTTTTTTAACTTTAAGCTTAGTTATGAAATGCAGATTAAATAAAGCCATTGTTTTAAAAATTGATTTTGCCGTCTTGAATTCAAATCATTTGTCAGATTCTATCAAATCTAGTGATATTGGGTTTTTAAGTTTTGAGCTAAGTCGATCATTGATAACTAATGAACCGACAACCCTCTTTAAAAAACAATAACTCATTTGAAATCTATTTATTGTCCTTCATTTGACAGATGATTAATAAATTACCTAGCATTTCTAGTTTCAAAGAAACAATACTTGAAAAAACTTCCTGTGATGTTTAAAATACAATAGAAAAAATAATACTAATTTAGACATCATTGAAGAACATTCATAAGCATTTGTTATCAAAGATTCAAATTTCAACAACAACTTTATTGGAGGCTACGAATTTTTCGACTTTTGCTTTGGAAAAAATATTTGATTTATTTTGATATTAAAATTTTTTAAATATCTTTTAATTCTCAAATATAATCATGCTGTGATGTATAAACTTGAAGGACGCCTCAGTTTTCTCAGAAGTTTGAACTACTCGCGGTCTTCGAAAAAGATAACCCTTGAATTTCAAAAACTAGAGCTAGCAGAAAAAAACCAAACTGCGTATTTGGATATGTCGCCCTCAAATCAGTCAAAACCAGCTCTTATAGCCTCTTCAAAAGGAAAAACGTAAATTTTGTTGCCTTGTAACATCGAAAAGAAAAAAGGAAATTAATTAATTTCATCGCAATATTTTGTTATTTTGTTGAAATACTTTACTCGAAACACAAATATGTATATGTTAAGTGAAGTTCCATGTAATTTTTAATCATTTTAATATATTTAAAGAATTTACTCAGTGTCTTCTACCGACAAAAGCACATGTTAAAAATTCTAAACAGTGTTACTAAAATTTCATATGACTAGTTTATTTTAGTTTTTGTATTTTTTTTTAAGGTTTTATTAATGACACTTTACCATCCTTGTGGCATTCGTGTCTTTTAATTTTTGTAACGATTTTCGCAAATTTGCAAAGAAATCTCAACATATCCAAGGTATTTTTTGGTTTCCTTTTTTTAACTCAGCAAAATCAAATTTATTATTATTAAGCTACAAAAAACACCGTGCCGTGCGTAAAGATGATTGTTTTGAGTTTAACTCTCGAATTAAACATTATCACTCGAAAGTTAAAATATCAGCATCTTTTAAAAATTTCAAAATTTTAAACAAAAATTTAACTCGGACTCGATTGTTTTCACATGATTGATAGTTTTTTTTAATAAATCATGATGTGCGATTCTTGAAAAAAGGTTAGGAGAGTTTTTGAATTTCTCATCTCGTTCTTCGAGGCAGTTTTTAACTCTGGGGCGGGATTATGGAACTCGAAACAATCGAGTTTCGTTCGATTCGACCAACTTTGACATTACCGATCTCGATTCGAATGAAACGTTTCGAGATGATCTACTACCCGATTTACTCGAAATCTAATACGTTAAAATTTAGAACTCGAACGAGATTCGTAATACTGATTCTAATTCGATTCGAGTTCAACTCTAAACGGGTAACTCGAATCGAAAAGGATTCATAATTTCACCGGTTTCGGTCAAATTTGTGGTGTTTTTTTTTTTTCAATTAAGAGGTAATTGAAGAGAGATCAGAGTAGGTAATAAATTAAAAAACTCATGATATTTCTCTTACACATTTTTTGAACTGTTCAATTCTGTCTAGGACATTTAAATTATAATTCTAAATTTTTAATTTTGGTTTGAATCCCTCATGTTGGAACCAAAACTGGATTTCGTTTTCCTTTTATCAATTTTCCCGGTTTTGGGTCTAAATTCCCGGTTTTTTCCCGGTTTTCCCGGTTCCATTTCCAATTCCCGGTTTTTTCCCGGTTTTCCCGGTTTTCCCGGTTCTGTGGCCACCCTGTGTAGTGTAGACTACAGTGTAGAGTCTACACTAAGTCCACTTGGGACCTTTAAACTTGATCCTATCCAAAAACGCAATGAAATTTCTCTTCGAAATGATTTTTCAGTAAGGTGGCACAAAATTTCACTATGCCTGATTTCTGGGGGCTCACCTTTCAAAGGATAGCAAAGGTGTAAGAAACACACTTTTATGCGACTCAGAGAAATGATGTTTAGAGGTCGCACTTGTTAGATTTTTGGAAAAAGGCCACTTTTTTAACAAATTATTAGTTTGAAATTCACTTAATAAAGAAAACTTCAACAAAAATAAGAGACACATATTTTTAACTTATGAGGATGATATAAGAATTTCATTTGGAAAAGTGTTGAAAAAAGGCCTTTTTTCCAAAAAACCAGAACAGTACTCTAAACATCATTTTTATGAGTCGCCTCCATATAAAAGTTTGTTTCTTACCTCCAAAGCTATCATTTGAAGGTTGAGCCCCCAGAATCCCAGAAATAGTGCAATTTTGGGCCACCCTATTGAGCAGATTCCCGGTATCGCGCTTTACGCCAATACTAGCAAAGCAATCCTTTCTCAGCTTTAGTTCATTTAATTGTGAACTGTTGTTTTGGTGAATCAAGCTTCATCCACACATAGAACCCTGCCCCGATCGAGAAAAAAAAAATAGAAACCCGGGAAAAATCGAGAATTCTGACCCAAAACCGGGAAAATTGACAAATGGAAACCAAAATTCAGTTTTGGTTCCAAGATCAGGGATTCAACCCAAAATTCAAAACTCAGAATTATTATTTTCGCTTGCCACGAGTGTGTTACACATAGAACAATAACTAAAATGATTTAAATATGAAAATTTATACTATAAAATTGAACACAACACTTTCGGTAACAAAAGATTAGTAAATTTGTAGAATGTGTTATTTTAGATACAGGATGCCAAACTTTGGTGTTCCCGGCACAGATGTCCTGTTTGAAAAAAAAAATCGTCTGTGTGCTATTTCTATTTAATTAGATCTTACAATTTTCACTTTTTTTTAAATAAGTCATCAAAATTATCCAAAAAACTTCAAATTACATAAAAATTTGAGAATTAAAAAAAATTTGAAGGGCTTAATATTTTACCAGATCCGTGACAAAAAAATTGATGAAAATTTGAAAAATTTCCAGTGAAAATTTACTTTAAATAGGATTTTTTAGTAACACTGTAAAGAATTTATCAAAGCTTTTTAATGAAAGTGGGTTTAGACACAATGCTTAAAATCCTTCAAAATTGTTACAATTATTCAACATTGCATGGTACCTTCCTGAGAATATATTTGTGTTTTGAGTCAAGTATTTCAGGAAAATATCATGGTGAATGGTAAAAAGCGGTTTTGTTCAACAACAACAAAATCATTGAAAATTATTGTTTTTACTTTTTATTTCTTTTGTTCCACAACACAAGATAAGAAAATTCTCATTTTCCGTGGTGCCAGAGGTTTAAGAGCCCATTCGACACATTTGAGTACGCTGGATCCAAATATGCTTTTTTTTGCCAGTTCTAATTTTTTAGATTGAAAGGATAGCTTTTGAAAAAAGGTTAAAATAAACTTGTTGTCTATTTCAAAGACAGATTCTGTCTAGAACCTTTAGTTCTGATGATATTGCGTTTCTAAATTTAAAAATTACTAAGTTTCGAGTAAAATCTATCATTGATTTTGATAGCAAATGACCCGACAACCCTCTGTAAAAAAAAACTGATTTCAAATCTTTTTATTATCCTCTTTTTGGTCGAGGATTAAGATATAAATGAACTATTCAAGTTCCAGAGAAACAAATGAAATAAACCTAAAAAAAACCCGGTTTTCTCAAAAGTCAAAACTACTCGCGGTAAATCGGAAAAGTTGATAATTGATTCAAAACTTTTGAATTCTTATTTCTTTCGAGTATCTTAGAAATCTCGCGTGAGCTTTCATTACGTCGTATGAAACATTCCGTTGTTTTACAGATTTGAAAACAAGAACATATAATGTTTTTAATGCAATCTGCATTTTAAAACTTAGCATTCATAGTTCCAGATTTTTTTTTGTATACTGCCGTCTCTTGAATTTTTAAACCTTATATCACAGACAAACGGACAGGACACGTATTTTTCGCAAAGTATTGACATTACCATCTGGTGTCGCATTGCCTACCAATCAAAAAGAATTTTATAAAATGATCTAGGATGTCGATGAAATTGTGATGCCACTAAAATTGTAAAAAAAAAATTCTGTTTGTACTGAGTTGTGCATTTTAGTTTTTATTTGTTTTTCCTATGAAGTATGCCCAATTAAAATAATCAATCCGAAGATAAGGTGGTTTACTTAATTCCCTTCATCTTTGCAACAGTTTGGCGGAAGGTAATGTAGTCTCCTGTCCTACTTAAGGGTTTCCGTTTGATGTTCTACAAATCGAAAATGAAAACTTAATATTTCCCAAACCTTAAAAGCCGGAGCTTCTGAAAATGGCGAAATTTAAGCCTTGGCCTCTAAATTCGTGATTTTATAGTGCGTCTATCTAAATGCATCATTCTTTTTACAGAGGCAGGTGATAAAGAAAATTTAAATTCAAATCCGTGAATTCAAATTTTTTTTTGGTCAACCCATCCGCCTGTTTTCCAAAACATACAAGAGTATCAACGGTCTGAACCTCAACATCCTATGATGAATTGTCATTGAGCGAGCATTTTCGAACTATTTACCTCGAAATGTTTTTCTCAGCTTAAATATCAAGCTCAGCCTAGCTGGATTTTGCTTAAAACTTATAAAATTTGTTATCCTGATACAAAGGTTGTTTCCAAGCAAACATTACACAAAACCTTCTTACTTTATCATTAACTTTAACAGTTATTTTTTAAATGAATTTCATCCCAAGAAACTAGCTCAAAACAAAAACATATATTGACCAATTAACTGAAACTATTTTAACTGAAATCAAATCCTCATGGTTCTCATAACAAAGCTAACTCTCTACTACATGAAAGATGAATAAGTTGAGAGAGAAAATGTATCGGTGGAAATAACTATTTTTCCTCTTCTTAGAACTTTATACCAAACAAATTTGAATTCTTTAAAAAGTGTAAGAAATAAGATAACAAGAATCATTGATTGAAGAAACTTAGCTCTTATTCTGATTCTGAAATTATATATGAAAATTTTACCTTGAACTTCAAATTCATGGGTTCTGGATTCAGTCCAGAGTTTTAAAATCGTTCTATTTAATTCGAGTTTCAACCGATTTTAACTGCAAAGTTGTGAATAACAATTTTACTACGCCATGAAATTAAACAATTAATTTTTTTTTCTAATGTTTATTGGTTTACGAAAAACCATTAATTTAAAAGTAAACATTATTTTGAATACCTTTTTTTCTATATTTTTCTTTAAATATTCATTTCGAAATTAAAACTCCTTGGCTACAAAAATACAGTGGATGAATCTTAATTGAAACAAATGTATCATTCTTATTTTATTATATCTCAAACTTAAATTTTTTGTAAAATAATCCCCAAAATGGTTTATTCTGGACTGTGTCACTTGTTCCCCATTTTTCTAAATATTCGTAATAATAATTATTAATCAGAAACGTGATTTCCAAGCTCTGCAACGAGAACATTAGAATTATGATGCAAAATCAATGTTTGATTAATTGTTTATAAAAAAAGTACTATAGCCAGGAATTCAAAAAAAATATTTGTCCAGGTTTGAGGAATTTTTCGATCACACACAACTCGCTTTTTTATTTTCCCATCTGAAATTGCTTTAAAATAGCTAAATGAATTATGAAATTTCAGTTTTAGGTCAACTCTTAAACTTTGCACGTTATCTAGTCAATTTGGATTTGATGGCCCATGATTCCACTATTTTTTTAAATGAAAAATGCACTTCTTTTTAAGCAGACAGAACTAGAGGAAATTAGTTTATTTAAAAAAATCAAAAAAAAATGCCTAATGATACCTTAAAAATGTTGAAAACATTTCTTACAAATAATTTTTTTTCATGTTATCTTTTATGATAAAGAAGTTATGAAGCAAAGAAAAGAAGTGGCCCTTGATTCCCACATTCCTCTATTTTAATCATAAAAAGAAATTCTTGTATACAATGCCTCAAAACAAGTGTTCATAAATACCCCGCATTTGAAAAAAAAAATTAGGCAATTATGGACAATCCCCTGAGAATCAGTGAGATCAATTTTTGGCCAGAATTTATTACACTTGTAATTGCATCTATCTATTACTTAATTTCAATCAATTGAAATCAACTATTAATTTGAATTTACTGTGACGAGCGAGGTACAAGATTTAAGACACTTGATAACAGTATTAAATTCACAGAGAAATGAATGTTGTGAACTGTAATGGCACACTTGGTATTTGTAACTTTCAAAAAACGTTAGAATTTCACCTTTGATTCATTTAATTTCTTTTTAATTCTTATCATAGCCATAATGACGACTGATTAATTGTAAACATTGTTTAGCAGTGCTAAATTTAAGCACACCATTTTTAAATTTTCCGTGAACATGATTGTTAAACCTCTATCAAAGATATGTTTTAAAAGTACTATACTGTCGTCGACACCAGCTTTTCTATTCCCATAACGATTTTGGTAGGGTGTTTTTTTATCATTTGAGAAAAAGTGATAAAAACCTTAAAATAGAATCGAGTTCTTCCAAAGGTTCATTGATATGAATGTGATGGAACATCCAAATCAATAAAATAAGTGAGAAATTTTGAAATATTTCGATGAATTTGGACCATCAAAAGCTGAAAAACCTTGAATTCATAATCGGGATAACCGGTAATTTAAAAATAAAAATGTTGTGGTCACCCTATCTTGTTCTCTTGCATATTGAATATATCATAAGTGCGATAGTTTTAAATTTTGAAAAAATAGGGAGAATAGTACATTTTAAAGCAATTCAACGCTGTCAATAAACTGATGCGTACCATGACGGGTCATAGATCCAGAGTGGCCAGCGAACCGGAAAACCCGAGAATTTGAAATGAGACTGGGAAAACCGGAAAAAACCTAGAATTTCAAATCTCAAAGCTGGAAAAATTCTTTATGAATCATTTTTCCCCGAAATAAACCTATTGAATTTTTAGCTTCATTGGTATCCTCATAATTTTTTTTTCTCAAATTCGAAATTCAATAGATTAGATGTGAGAAAAAGTTGGAATTTCTTGAAAAATCGTGATTTTTTTAGCTCAGCGCATACATTGTAGTACTCTGAAGTGTTCCAGTTCCAAAATATTTTGAGAATTTTATTGTGAATTTTCTCAATTTTTACAGTTTTGAATTGGGTAATGAAAAAAAAACAATTTATCAAAAATCACAATGCTCAGTACACATTTTCATCATAACCATACTTCAAGTTTTTACACATAAAATCTCTGGATTGTTTTACATGTCAAAAACTATTAAAAAAATTGTTCAAAAATGTTAATTCCAATTATTGACAAGCGGAAAAAGTACGAAGAACTTATCTCTCATATGGTTGAAAAAATAGTTTTTCACAGTTAACCTTCCAAAGCTGTTGCAAAATATGCGTTTCGGGGAAATTTTACTTGTAAGTTGTTGTTATCCGTGTGGCCGCAAATGTTGACCGATTTTTATGATATTGAATTCATTGTGTTGGTTGTTTATTTTAATTTATAAATATTTTAAAATGAAGTGAATTTGTTCTACTAGGTTGTCTGTAGTTGGTTCCGAATAAAAATAGTCCCCAAAATAGTTTTATTTTTAAGTTGCTTATAATTTCTGACAACTTTGCAGTATTTGGTTGCTTCTTTGATTTCTGGAATTGTTAAGAATACATCTATCCGACGATGTATAAATATGTGGGGGTCCAATGACTATTTCGACCGCTTGGTTGAATGATTCAGCTGAATCAAAGCAATCGAAAGATTCATTTTCGTAGATGACGGAAAGAATTAAAGAAACATAAGCTATCAAAGAACGAAAGAACATAAGCCGTAAATATCATGGATTTTTCGAAAAAGATACAACGGCTCACCGACCGGACTTGAACCTGCAATCTCCGCTTCAGTACAACGGCGCGTTAGCCAATTCCACCACGGTGAACGTGATGAAACCGGCGAACCCGAGCATCACGTTCACCGTGGTGGAATTGGCTAACGCGCCGTTGTACTGAAGCGGAGATTGCAGGTTCAAGTCCTGTCGGTGAGCCGTTGTATCTTTTTCGAAAAATTCATGATATTTACGGCTTATGTTCTTTCGTTCTTTGATAGCTTATGTTTCTTTAATTCTTTCCGTCATCTACGAAAATGTGATTATTTTCAGGTACAAAGATGTACCAAACGATTTCATAACATCAGTATTGATCGAAAGATTCCTTTCAATTCAACCACGGTAAATGAAAAGTTCATATACCGGTATTTCGATAGCAACTTACTACCTTCTTCAGTGAGGTAGTAAGTTGCTATCGAAATACCGGTATATGAACTTTTCAGTTACCGTGGTTGAATTATAAGGAATCTTTCGACTTCTTTGATTAACGCTATTCCGGGTTTTCCGGTAGAAAAAAATCTAACTCAAAACAAAGACATCCAATTGACTACCGCTGAATTAAACCGGAGCCATCTGAGAGGAGTGTGATTTGATCTTATTGACCCAGAAATAAGATATTTTCTTTATATGTCCTATCAACATAAAATTTCATCAATCTTCATGAAACTTTCACATCACATTGAAATGATTTCAGCAAAAAAAATGTTTAATCAAAATCATTTTCACGAAGTTATAACTATTTTTTCTAGGTTATGTGAGCCAAATAACACTTCACTTAGACGTCTTTGGTCTAATTCCATACGGCAGATTTGAATTCCTTAAAAAAAATCATATAAGATGGTATAGAAGGTCCTTTAACCTGTGGCTTCGAGTTTTTTAGGATTTTGAGTCTAAATTTTTCCACTGTGCACCGTCTTTAATGCAGATACTTCACAACCCATATTTCTTCCTGAAATCTGGGTATACCTACATTTTAGCAAATATATTATTATCAACTTCAAATGAATCTATCTTTGATATGAATGAACCGTTTAGAATTTCTAAAGCCACCATCACAAAGTTTCGCTTCCTTCGTTGTGTTTTATTTCATGCCTAAAGGTGCTACAAAAATGAAGTAATCCATTTGGCGCAATCGATGCATAACAAGAAAAGAGGAAGTATAACACATGCTGAACTCAGTCATATTTTTAATTCACACTGGTTAATCGACACTGTTTACCCCTACAAACGATAGTTAGAATTGCATGTTGCAACCTCATTAGGCAGATCGGTGCAGCAGTGCATTCATTCTGGATCACGAGTCCGGCATGGATGACTGGCGTGGAAAAACGTATGTAGTTGCTAGAGGTATGTATGTCTGGCAACGGTCGTACATTCATTAGCACCTTTCCTATTAGCCCGGGCGAGATTGATTCTTCAATTTGAAACGAGCGACAACGGTGTTAAATTGAAGAAAAAAAAAACAAATCCTACCCACCCGCTCCGCCGCTCCATTTTCACAATCGTTTTAAGGAAATTAACATCTCATTAGCATGCTGCCCGATGGATGCAGGCTAGGAAATGCGCGGAATAAATTTTCACCCACCGCAAATTAGAGGTTTCCTTTGAACTCGGTACCTTCAACGGTAAGGAACGATGTACTATCGATTTTCATTCGATGAGAAATTGTTTGATCAATAACTAGTAAATAACAAGAAATCTTGTTTCTACGTGGTGGCAAAATATCCGATAATTTAGAAAAAATATCATTAGATATCTCAAACAAAAACATTAAAACCCCTCCAGCGATTCTATTCCCATCTGTTAAGAATTTACTAACATCCAATTTTTGTTCAATTCTTCCTCAGGTCCAAGGACGGAGTCAACGTCAGCGATATCGAGTCCCTGAAGGATCGTTACCGAATAATCAAGGAGGAGAACAAATTCATCATCAGTCGAGCGCTCGACTCCGATGCCGGATCGTACGCTTGCAGCATCCGGGCGCAGAATGCATCTAGATCTTTTAATGTAGTAGGTGAGTCGAATGGAAAATGTTGTATGGAAAAAATAGGAGTCTGAATCTCAAAAATTTGTATTATTATCTCTAATATATGTATGTCAATAATCAATCGTTTCTTATTATTTCTTCCAGCAAACGTTGTTGTTAAATTCCAGAGCACAGAAATAGGAAAAACCAACATGGTGGAGGGTGATGCGTTGAAACTACACTGCGTAGCCTACGGAACAAATCCCCACCTGACCTGGGTAGTCGGTAAGTCAACTTGTCTGAATTTCTTAAGGTCCTATTCATAATTTCCCTTATAAGTTAATAATTTCCCTCATCGAATTTGCTGTCTTAAGATTAGATAAATGCTCTCTCAAGCTGATTTTAAATGTTGATCGGAATATTTGAAAAAAAAAAACATTTTTAAAACTCTTCATTTGAATCCTTGTACTGTACTATACTTTGTCATTAAACCTTACATATCAAGTGAGGCTACGCAAATAAATATTTCCAATAGCTGTATAATTAGAAACAAATTAGTTCTTCAAACCCCATCATTTACTCTTACAAACAAACGAGACTTTTAAAGTTTATCGTAATGCTCATTCGAAATGAGATCGTATGCTATGTTTTAGCAATGCTGCTCAAAAGCTTACATTTATACTAGCTGGTCCACGTTTTTAAAGACCTATAATATGCTAATTAGCTTAATTATAACAGGCTGTCTTTTTCAGAATACTTCCAAGATAAAAAAAATCGGCATCTATGAAAATTTGCCACATTATAGAAGAAACTTTCCCCTATTCAGCGCACTATTTAAGAAAAAAAAGTCAATCGGGAGGCAAGGTTACCGGAAAAAATCTGTATTTTTGTGAAAATACTGACTTTCTGTAATTTCACCCCAAAATTCGGTGATGGTTTTCTGTGATAAAAATAGCATATATTTCTTTTGAAAGTCGTGAAAAAATGAGTCTTTTTTACTTTTTTCTAGAAAAAAATCAATAAACAATTACAAAACAAAACAAAAACAAAACTCCATGTTGACATAAATATTATTATTTTGGAAATACGCACATAATTCAAAAAATGTGAAATCTGTCAATATTACCTAAATTTTGTGTCTATGACACATAATCTACGATGAAAATTTGCTCAAAATTCTGTGGAATTAAAGATTTTCCTGTGATTTCAGCAACCCTGTCGACCCATTTTTTTTTTAAGATCTGAGAACAAAATATACGAACAAATTTTTAATAACTTAATTTTCCATTTTCCAGCTTGAATGTATTCAGTTTTTTTTAAAATAGATAATAACTCCAAAAATGTGTGGAAAGATAGTTTTAATTTAAGCGTACAATGGGTTGTAATACCTGGAAAACCCAGAAAACGGGAATTGAATAAAATAAAATAAAATAAATAATTTCAAAGCAAATCCGGGGATATTATGTATTATTTATTTTTCCCCATATATAAACCTATCAAACTCATTCATTTCATCTAACGAAACTTTTTCTCAGAACTTTTACAATCCATAGTTGTTTATTCCAGAATTTTAAACCATTCGGGTAGAAGGGGAAAATGTCGGGATGTTATATTCATTTGTAGAATGCTGGAAAAAGTCGGGAATTCAGTAATAAAAACAGATTTTTTAACTCAGCGCATACATTTGTCTAGCAAAGAATCGTCGTAAAAAATCTCGACCATAAACTATTTCTTAGCCCACGCATGTTGTGCACTGCAGTGAATGTAAAAAAGTATTTAAAATAAATAAACTTTTCACAACTGAGAAGATTTAATAGATTTAATAAGTTTTAGTAGCTAAATTATGTAGCTTAAATATTTAAAGCTTTTGTATCGTTGTGCCCTTTATTTACGAATATCAGGAAAAAATCGGCCTTAAAAATCTGAATAAAGGATTAAGTGAGAGAAATTTAAAAAAAATCTAAATACTGCGACTTTATAGTTCTGATGTGAATTCCTACGTAGAAATCAGACAGTTTTCGATTGCATTCACATCTCGAAAACTAATATTTAAACTTAACATCTATCTTATTACTGGAATCATGCTTCATTTGTCCAGAATCGATGATGTTCGAATTTTCATCAGGAGTTATTTTTTTTTAGAAAAACGCACTATGCTAAAACGAAATTTGGAAAAATTAGAAGAAATTTTACTAACACATTTAAACTGAGGGAGTTATTTTGAAGAATCCGACAAAATATCGAATTAATTTGGTGAAATAAATCGAATGTTTATAGAACTTGAAAAGAGAGATATGAATTTAATTATTCATCCTAACTCGGTCAACTAATTTTCTGCTATATTTTTCAAAGATCTTAGAATCAAAATTTTTTTTAGATAGATTGATCAACGAGATTTTTTTGACGTGACTTTACTTATTTTCAGCTGTTTTCAATTGAGCTTACTGTACCTTTATTAAAATTCACAAATAATCATAACCATATTTCATTTTTTTTTAGTTTGATTGATAAAGTATTAAAATAAAAAATTCTCGAAAAATCAAATTTCTTTTTTGTGATGTACTAAGGCTATGATCATTTAGTATCCGGGCACTTTATTTTGGTGATAGCTGCGTTAATAGAGCTCGGATATGCAAAAATTTAGTAGCGTTGTGTTGGTTATAAAAAGGACTATCTTGCCTATTTTTGATAGATTTTTAAGTTTACGTGTGTATGAGATATTCACTATGTAAAAAAACATGATAAAAAAATTTTTGCACAAATTTGCTCCTTTTGCGCATTTTGTGCCTCGAAAATTCTTCATTGTTGACTCGAAAGCTCATGAACTGTTGATTTTTTCTGATTTTTTTTTCGTACCAAATGGTTATTAAGTATAAGGAGCCACTCTAGGATCCACACGAAGTTCAAATCAACCATCGGAGTGCAACTCTTGATCTTAAATATGGTAAAAAGTTTATTGTTATTTGGGATAACTGAATGCAGACCATTTAAATAATGCAATTAATCCATTTCCGGCAGAGGCAAAAAGTGTTGCCTGACTAGTAGACACCAAGTAAATAACTAATAATGATCAGATCCAAAGATCGCAATCTGTACATCCGGTTTTTACGCAATATGACAGATGTGTTCTGATAGACAAAAAAATTTATGTTAAAACCGGATTTAAGAGATCAATTTTTTCGAGATACCAACTCATGAAAAGGTTCCAACCAGATTCCAATTGCTTTTTTCTGGAGAGTTTGTGTAAAATATCATGATTTTGCAAAGGTTTTGGTTCTGTGGTAAAAAAAATAAATCAAAACATGACTGAAAAAAGTGTGCTAAGATAAAAAAGAGATTTTATGAAAAAGTTAGAGTATTTCATGAAATCATTGATAAATATTTTTTTTTAATATTTTTAGTTTAAATGTCATATTAACACCTTCATTTTCTTCATAGAAAGTTTTTCGATAAAATGAATAGTTTTTAAAATACACACGTTTGTAACTGCCCGGATACTAAATGATCATAGCCTTAACACACTAAAAATTGTCAAAAACTACCAAAACATAAGTTCAAAAATCAAACATCAAGTTTCTGGCAAACGACATAGCCTCGAAGTAGGTACTTATTTATTTAGTTTTGAAAATATTTTCTTATAATTTGGCTCAATTTTAACTTTTGAAAATCGGGAATTTTCCCATATGGGAAAAACGCCGGAAACAAAAAAAATTAGATGCCACCATTTTATTTGGTTAATTGTTAAACGCACAGAAGGCAGAAGATGTAACAATATACCAAGTTTTGGTATGATCTTTGTATACATTTTTCACGTAAACCAGTAGGATTTCAAATAAAAAAAAAGCGAATAAAAACATGCATTTTTGAGATTGGGACTGAAAATTCAGACTTAGAATTTAGAAAAAAAAAATTAAGAGAATTTAAGGCGGGGTAGGGTCTAACGGGTAAAAAAACACCATTTTCACGATTTTTTTCTAGAGCTATCGTTCAAACAAATGTATTCAAATTTTTTGCATTATACAAAGCATTGTTAAAAGAACATTAAGTAATTTTTTCGTAGAAAAATATTTAAAAATGAGCCGGTGACGGAGCACTTTCGAGGATGCCTTTTAGAAAACAGGATTTGCGGTGGACACTGTATCTCAGCACAGAATCATCCGAAGTCAAAAAATCAGAGCAAAATATTTTCAATAGATGTTTTTCTGGACCCCAACGTTTTTATTTAACTAAAAAAAAATTTATGAAATTTTTGTGGCTGTTTGAAGTAAAAACGACGATTTTCACGAAAATATCCGCCATTTTTTATCTGTAAAATCTCCCCAAAGTAAAAAAAAAGAAAAACGTTGGGGTCTGGTATTTTATATGTAGAAAATATGTTCCAAATTTGAAAAGAATCGGATAGGTAGTTTTCAAATGAGAAGGAAAGAAGGTAACAATTTTCGGTTAAGGTTAGGACAACTAGAATTTGTTTTCCTACATCCTACATTTAAAATCTTTTTCATCAAAACGTTTGGAGTTATTATTTATTTATGAAAAATTTCAATATATCTAAACTGGAAAATGGAGAATTTGAAGATTTTTAAGAATAATTATTAGAGAAAATTTTAAAAATTCGCTCGTTTATTTTGTTAGTAAATCTTCAATTAATAATCAAAAATGAAAATCTTCCAGACCCTCCATTCGATTTTTTATCCTGAATAGTGCGTTGGGTAGGGGAGAATCTCCTCTATAATATAAAAAGTTACCAGAGATGCCATTTTTTTTAATTTTTATTGGTTTCATAAAACCGTGGTAAGCTTCCATAAAACATGCATTGTTTTATGGAAGCTTATGAACTATCCGTTCAGAGCTGAATCAATTGTGAATGCAAATTTATAACGTTCGGATTCTTGATATTGTTTCCGAGTAATTAATCCCCCTGGCAAATGTGTATCCGTCAAGGTTGCATCGAAATATTTTAGTAAATAAATTTAAAAATCATCCTCACTTCTCATATTAGATCCGTCTAGCTTTCTGCTTCCCAATATTTGTGGAAAAGTGTAGATATGTGAGATAGAATCAAAATATTAGCACCCCTGAAAAATATCAAAATTCACGAAATTTAAGGCATATATCGTAAATTTTTTTTTTTCAAAAACAGTTAAGTTCTTTTAACGACGCGAAAACTATTTTGGATTTCTTTCTGGTTGATTAACATTGAGATATTTGTTGAAAATAATTAGTTTTCATTAATTAAAGCTATGAATAAAAAAAGATGGCGTCATTTATTTCGACCATCAACATGGTGTTAAGTCATCCAGCAACTGATTGTTTTAAGAAAGTTACCGAAAATGTTTCTTATCTTTATCATAGTTATATGTCAGCAGAGCCATTGCAGTAAGGGAGCGTTCAAATATTACGTAACGCGATTTTCGAGCATTTCCAACCCCCCTCCCCCCTACGTAACACATTCGTCTTAAAATTTCTAAGCAAAATCCACAAAACGTAACAAACTGCTATACCCCCTCCCCCCCCCCCCCCTAAAAGCGTTACGTAATATTTGAATGGTCCCTAATAAAACATTACCCAATACTCTCTCCAAGTATATTCTCTCTCTCTCTTTGTCTCTCCTGTTAAACAAACTTGATTTTCTCAACCAGACGTAATTTCACAGATTTCATTTGAACACCGTGAAATGATAAGAGTCACAACAAAAAAAGTTACTGAACGTTGAAGGGAGGTATATCAATCTATGCCGCCGACCGTGGCGTAGTGAATAGTGTTCAAGTCTCCAAGCCAATAGTCATGAGATCGAATCTAGGTCACAGCATACATAGTACTCTTTCTATGGATTGGTGACCCTTGGTGTTAAGTTAATGGATGTCTCCTAGGAAACATAAAGATTCATTGAAATCCTTCTTGAGTGTTTCCTTTTCACAAAGATAAAAATAAACACGAACTATACTGCCCCAACTCGCGTAACAGTCCCATATGAATCAACGTCATTTTTCATCTAACCTGACAGTTCATCAATTTGAACATATGGCTTCAATATAAAACATTAAAAAAAGAGATTTTGTTCCAGAAATTTCAAGAAAAATATCAACTTGTGGCTGTCCTATATGAAATATACCCGCATAACAGTCCCATATGTGAAATACCACGGATTTAGTTACTTTTCAATGTTTATTTCGGCGAAATAGTCTTTGATTTATTGTTTTGAATCATTTAATAAAGATTCAATTCACCTGATGTCGATTATGCACACTAGTTTTCGAAGGCAGACCAGTAAGAAGGAATGTCTTCTTCAGCGAAAAACTTTCAGATGCAATCAAAATCGTAGAAAGATTGAACTTACATTAAGGAACTCACGATATTTTTCCAAAAATATGTTTGTTTTTCTGATAACTGCGTTTAGAAGTTCAAAATAATCCAATTTAAGTCTTAGGAAGTAGCTTGGTGAGCAAAACATAATCTGTATGGGACTGTTATGCGAGTAGATTTGAAAAAGGTCTCAAATATGCTCGCATAACAGTCCCATAACGAATAAATATGGTGCTCTCGAACTTATCAATGTCTCAATTCCGAAAATTTCAGGTCTTATGATTTATTATGACAACCTAGAACACCTTCCATCAAACGATTTTCGTTCATACTGAACTTTGTGGTCACAATTCAAAAATATATTCCAAAACAGAAAAAGCTGTTTTTCGCGCTTGCTTGTTTTTGCATATGGGACTGTTATGAAAGTAGGGGCAGTATATTATATGGCAAAACACTCAACAGAATCAACGCATTTAGGTGTAACCGGGAGTTCCTCTAAAAATCCAAGTAATCCAAAAGCACATAACGATAACAGTAGCATTCTAAAGAATGAATTCGAAAAATAAATGCAACACATTCTTTTGTGAATAATTTTTGAATGTATGGACAGAAATTGGTTTGCGATGTGAAATTCGTTTGCCTGGAAATTGATAAAATTTTCAGAAAAACTACCTAGCAGTGTGGTGTTTACACGTGCAAAATTTTGTAACGAACTGTTCAGTGGTTTTTTAGAAATCGTGCAATGAACCAGTTTATTGACGACATTTTTCGGGCAAGATCGTGAAAATTCCTGAGCTTTTGAGAGACCCCACAACAGTTGATAATCAACTATTCGACCACAGTTCATGTGACAAATCGTTCTAAGAGTCAAAACAATTGACTCTTAGAACGAATCAGGTATCTAATAGTGCATAGAATTTCTGCTGAAAATTAAGTAACCACGCTGGTTTCAATGGTGGAATAGTGCTAATGCTAATCTTTATTTGCTATCTCAGTAAGGTCCTTACAAGCAACACTCTACGCTAGCGATTGCTAGTTCCTGTAGTTGCTAGTAGCTGAATATTGCAAGATGAACTCTTGAAGTAAGCATCTCATTCCTAATATTAGGGATGAATGACAGCTTGCTGTTAAATTCCCGGAAAAAAAATCTCATTCCTATTTACATGGATCCGCCAGTAATCGTCATCCAGTTTTGATCTGGAATTGGCAATGAGATGAGGCTGGCAACTGACCGTCGCCCAAACAACCTTCCCCAAAGTGTCAGAACACACTTCCACCGAAATCTAGCAATGTAGTCTCAGTACCGACTTGTTGAATATTTTGATGGGAATTGAACGTTACTGTTTTATCTTATTAGTTTTTTTTAACAAAGTTATCAATTTTTTTTTAAATTGATCTTCGTACAATTACCATTGTTGCTTACCTCATTAACAATAAAAAATCAAAGCTGGTTATGTTTAAAACAAACACTCTAGTCGATTTGTTCCAACTGGAAGTAAAACGTCAACGTTATCAGAAGAGTCGAATCGTTGAATGATTATCGATTGAGTTGTAGTTGAGAGTTGTCGACCAACCCGGTCATCGCCCTAGCCTAGCACTTAATGAATGCTGAGAACGCGAGTTTCATGACGTCGCGTTTGTTTGAAGTTTCAGTTCATACCGAAACTTTGCGTGACCACAAATTGCAAACCATTTTCGGTGAGGTACCCAGCTACCATGAGGATTCCCCATATTTCATTGAGCGAATTATTTTTGTTGAAAGGGCCTACCAATAAAAATCTTGGCAAAGGAGCGAAGGAAAAAACTTATTGCGTATCGAAATTCAATCGGATATGGAAGCATTAAGTCGTGGACTTTTGGCTCGTGATGAATGATGTCTAACAACATCATAAAAACACTCAAATCCTTTCAATTAACCGTTTACTTATTTTAATTTTCTCTTCTATACTAGGAATGAATAAAAAGTTAAAAAAAGTAAGACAACGGATACTCAAACAGCTGAACTTTTTTTTTCTTTTCTCGGAGTTGGTCTTTGAGAAATAAACATTGCACTTTGTGTGTTTTTTTGTTCATAACCTTGGTTCGGTTCAGCAAGGAGAAATACTGTGGGTGAAATATGAATGTTTATTGGCTGTTTACAATAGAAACGAATCCAAAACTCGGGTCACGCCGGGATAATGTTTTCGGTTTCAAATGAATGTTTTCCACCGTTTACATTTGGTGTTTGGTTTTATTTATCCATTGAGTAATCATCGGTGGATAATTTAAATTGAACTGGCCTACACTGGCTTGGAGAAAATGTTTCTTATTTTTGGTAATCGCGTATTATCCTATAATTTTTGAACTTACTCTGGACGTTTTTTTTCAATTTTTTAATCTTTATTTATTTTTATTTTAATAACCGATTAAATGTACACACTTCTGTTTCCAACAGGAAATCATACCCTCAGCTCCGGTACGGATCATATCAACCTGGAGAAGGATGACAAGGGCGTTGAAAATGCCATACTGATCATTTCGAGTGTCACCATGGCCGACTATACCGATTACACTTGTCGGGCCGAGAACAGCGCCACCAGCTTTACCGGCAAACCCGCAGAAGTAACGATAACCGTAAGGATCAGAGGTAGGTCCAACAATGTTCTATCTATACATACATACGTCGTACATCGTGTGCTGATCGCCACTTTCGCTCTTTTTTTAGGAAAATACGCCGCCCTTTACGTTTTCTTGGGTATCATTGCCGAAGTTGTTGTATTATGTTTAATTATTTTAATATGCGAAAAAAGACGTAACAAGACAGAGATCGAGGAGAGTGACACCGATCAGAGTCCAGACCAGTAAGTACCATTTTTACATTAACATTCTGCGACCCTTTTTGTTATCTTCGATTATTTTATCTATTTTGTGTGTTTATTAAATACCTGTCTATTATATACCTACTGTTTAAGTTTTCGTATTTTTTTCCATTTGTGCAATTTTTCATTATATACCTTCCTACTTCATATATAAGTCACGCCATAAAAACGTACACAAACATACTGACCGCAAACTTTGTTAGAGCTGCAAAATAAATTTGAATAAATGCCACGAGTTGCTCAGAGATGGCGCATCGTGAGTTTTTATCGTTTTTGCTATAAACAAACTTGTCTCTAAATATACTGTTTTGGGCGTTTATTTCTTCTCTGTCTTTATGGTCTTTACGCTGCTGCTATGTTTGATATGTGGTTGTTCTATTATAGCTAGCTAAAGAGTCCTGCTATAATGTTATGGGTGTGTAGATCGAACTGCGGAACAATTTTTCTCATGCTGAAAAACTCTCTCTCAATGATCAGTACATATCCGTGTGGCTTCTCGAGTTCTCCTTAAAAAAAAGCGACGATTATGTTGGAATATGCTATCTTACTAATCAAAATTCACTAACTAAAACACTTAACCGCATTTCTGTTTCGACAAACGAACGATACCTAACTATCAACCCTTCGTGGTTGTCACGCTTCTCAAACAATTAACACAACTTTCTAAGTGTCTTGTGCTCGTAAGCGTCATAATTTTTCGAATCTTTTATTATGATTTCGACTAAAAACATGCCAAAATTAACTACCGATTGGTCTTTACCGCAACAAATTTTCTTCTCTCCAATTTCATTTCCGCAGACACCGTAACGGTCACAACGGCAACGCTTCCGAGCTCCGTCAAAGAAAATCTTAAATCCAGGTCGGGATCGTTCCTCAACCCACCAACCCTCAAATCAATTCAGAGAGTCATGAGAACAAACATATTCTGGCCACGAAGCAAAGATAAAGAAAAATTATCACTTCTCTCGTGCGAACCAAAGACACATTTGATTAATTTGCTAGGAGTAGACTCAATTTCTTGTTAACTTTTCGTTTCATATGATTAATGTGAATTCAGTTTTGTTTTATTACTCTCGAAAACGGTGCGAACATAATGTACTTAATTTTCAAACTTTGCACATAATAAAATAAGTCATTAAAATTAGAAGCTGTCCTAAAACTATTAGCCACTAGAAAAACCAAATCTAACCCCGTAACTTTAAAACCAAAAAAAACACTAAAATCTTTGAAAACACTAAAAACCCTTTAGCTAGTTTGTAACAATCATCCACAAAACTTATTGAGGAGAGAAAGCGAGAGAGCTGTGCCTTTAGGTGCCATCTGTTTTAAGGTTCTGTGTAAGAGCAAAATAATCATTAAAAAACGAAACCAAGATTGTTGAAATCTCGCACGTTCGTCGAAATATTAAGTTTAGTCTTTTTATGCAATACATCGAGCAGCGCAGCGGCCGGCCGAAGAAAAGTTGTTTCCGTGTAGAAACTACCAAATTCTCACCACTTGTTCTACAAATCACCAAAACAACCAACAAATCAAACATCTCACACACCCCCACTTTGATGGATGGAAGTTTCAAATTTCGCATTCGATTAATAAATATTCTGGGAAGTAGAAACATTAAATCAGAAAAAAAGCGTTGCGTATTTGTTTTATTTCATTCAAAAAATTCCCCTCGTGTTTTCGATCTTTTCGTGGAGCTTTTGGTTCATCATTAGAACAGTTTTCGTTATGTTATATGCTACGGAAAGGTTTATGAAGCCCTTAGGGCCAAAGGGGTATACGTTCAAAACTATTGAATTTATGTTAAGAATGCCAAAAGGAAACTATATTTTAAATTTATATCTTGGTACATTTTTTGAATTCTAATTTTCGTACAACTTTCCAAAAAAAAATGGAAAAAAGCATTTCCCCATTCGGTTGCTGTATAAAACTTGTTCAGTCCCGCGACGCGAAGAAAGAGAGCGGGGAGAAACAACATCAGCCAATCAGCGAGCAGCGCGCGAGGAGCCGAGATTATAAAAAGCGCGGTCCCGTCGGTCGCGCAAGTTTAGTTTATTTTCGCCCACCAGGAAATAGCTGCTCGCATCATCGTCGTCGTGCTCGGACGGAGCCGATAGCATCGCGAGAGCGAAACGGTGTTCGCTCATCCATTCGAGAAAATTCTAGTCTTAATGAATGATAGTAAAAGTAAATAGAGAATTATGAAGTGCTAAGTGACAGTGTTTTTCTTCGTGCTCGCTGCTCCAGTTCCTTGCTTCCGGTTCTCTGTTGCCACACCCCAATCGGCTCTTATCAGAGCCTATCCGAAAGAGTTTAGCTACTGTGGCAACCACCGATTTGCTTGGCATTCCAGGCAGCCTGTCCACCGACCTGCCTCTACTGGTTTGGCAACCACAGGGGTTGTCAAGTCAAGGCCCAATCCCACAAGGGAAGCGGACAACCAGTGGTTGTTTTTCATGCCACCCACCGAGATACAGTCCACCCTCTCCAAAACTCTTGTCCCGGAAGCTGTCTAAAGTCTGCTTTGGTGTGGGTTTCGTCGTCCATTTCCACGCGATCAAACTTTGTCAACAATGTCGTATACAGCTTCCGAGAGCTTGTTTTTGCCGTAAGGTTTTACTTTATATTGCGATTAGCAGTTATTACTTTCTTATAAGTCGATAGTCCGGATCGTTTCTAAGCTTCATGCACGGTTGTAGACGATATTCCCAACTTATTGGCGACATCTCGAACGGAGAGATTGGAGTTTGGCTTGAAGTGTGCTAGCTACTCTTCTGTTCATCACTGCGGTTCCCAGATTTCGATTTCCCCCGTTCCTCGAACACTTTTATTACTTTGGTGACGGTTGATTTTGCCACATTGAACGATTTTACTATTTCTGCGAGCGTGTAGTTTGGATTTTCACGACGCGTGTACAAAATTTTGGTTCGAAGTTCTTCTTACTTGGACGCCATTTTGAAAACTAAAGACCTAACGTCTAAATCAAAATAGAAGCATCATTCTACACATACACACCTACGAAATAAGGGGTGTTCAGGTTTTTAAATGGATGATAAGAAAAAATACGGCGAATTTAAGTTGACCACTTTTTGATCAGAACAACCTGTAGATATGCCTATCTTTAGCAAGTTCATTCAAAAAATTTCACCACTGAAATGATTGAACGAATTAATACTATTTTTTGCATCATAATTCAAAGGCTATGAAAAGTGAGACTCACTTCTACCACAGAGAACCTTCTACTTTTACTCAAGCACGGAGTAAAGACATTTAAGAAAACAAATTTCAATTAGGATTCCAAAAGTTCAATGCGAAGAATGTTTTTCTCGAAACATAATATCGGTGTTGAACAATTCCACAAGACTAATCGGAGTTTTCGACACAAAACGCTAATCACTATTTCAAAAAATTAAAACAAAGTGTATTTTTTCTTTTTTTTCGCAACGTAGTACTGAAAGAGACAGTTTGCAGCAAAAAAAGTCGAAATAACCTAGGAATCGCAATAGAAACTTTTGCATAGAATGGGATTGGTAGGTATATTGTATGTAAAGTGATTGAATTTCTAACGAAGGTAGAATGTGGTAAAGTATCTACCCCAAAACAGCTGTAAGATCTGCATGAGTCATTTGAAATTGTTAAAATCTCAAACAAAAAATCCAAGCCGCAGGTTGAGGGACCAGAAATAATACTTTTTTGTGTTTCAATTATAGTCGTCTTACCACCTCTATGGAATTCGCTACTTTATATCAACGTTGCAGTTGGTGGACAATTATTGAAAAACTATCCGGCACAACTGTGTTCTATGTTTACTCTTGGGCTCGAACTCGCAAAATACTACTTATATTATGTGAAATTTTCTCAGGAATTCAAATCTGCCGTCGGATTATTATTTGAGTGTTATTCAACCTTATTTATCAAAAAAAGAAAATGAAATTTCAAGTCATTGGAATTCCATAACACGAACTGAGAGGCTCTTCATTCACAGATGAAAAGATCTGTTTCAATCCCCTTCACTCCTTGCAGAATCGATGTTGATCGTATTTTAGAAAATCAGCATCAACCCAGCAAACATTTTTGTAGGTAACAAACTTTGTTATACGTTTGATGTACATTTTAGAATCAACGCATAAAACTAAAAAAAAAAGCATTTACCTACCAAAATTGAGGCGATATTCATACATACTTTTAAATTCTGGCTTAAGCGATAAATGTTATACAAATGGGACGATATTCAACACCTTAATCGTTTATCGTGAAAGTATACGAGTGAGCGCAAGTTTTGCTCTCAATGGTTGAAAACCGTTGCCAACGACAATATTTTCTGCTTCTCTCATTGGACAATTTTCCAAATTAACCATCTGATTTTTACCAATCTGATTGCACTTATTATCGCAGAGAGAACAACAAGGTTTTTACGGTACGTTTACTTATTTGGTAGGAATTGCAATTCGCATTAACATTGTTAAAGATTTGAGCTATGTGTACTGGGAAATTGAAGCTTAAAAAAGCACTGAACAAAGTACACACATGATATGCAATTTTAGCTAAGAATTTATCTTTTCAAGAAGTTAATTAATTAAAATACCTTTTCTATGAAAGTCAGATTATTTGTAATGAATGTATCTTCTGTGGCATTTCTTCAATCTTCATGAAACTTCCACATCACATTGCAATGTCTCCCGAAAACATTTCAGCTGATTTTTTTTTTACCATATTCAGTTTTACGCAGTTAAGAGCTATGACTGTTAATCTTCTGAGAAACAGGGCCAATAAAAATTGATCAAGATGTCTCCAGTGTAATTCGATGACAGATTCGAATTCCTGAGAAAAAAATACACATGGTAGTCAAAAAAATTTAAGATTCAAATATCAGGGATTCATTCCGAAATTCTGAATTGTAATATAATTTTCTAATCAGAATTCAACAGATCCAAAAAAATTTATGGAAGAATCTCATAAGTTTGGAAATTCAAAACTACTCTGACTTTTCTTCAATTACCTCTAAATTAAGAAAAATCACAATTTTTACCGGAACTTCTTTGTTGCAAACTTGGAAATGTAAAAAAAATGTGTTTATTATAATTTTCCAGTGATGGTGTTTAGTTCAACACAGGACAATGAAACAATTAAAAATAAATCTAAAATCATCTATAAGTACGGCACAGTGTCTTCAAAACAACAAAAATGAAACTTCCTGTCATCAAACGAACTGTTTGGGAAAAAGACTCGCCATTTTTTAAGCTGAGCTATCGAAATTCACTTTTTTTTTATTCAAATAAGTGGTCTTAATTTATACTAAAAATTCCAAATTACAATTTTTAAAGCTTGAGTATGTTACGATGTCTTTAAAAATTTACGAAAGTTTAGAAAATCACGAATGAACTAATAAAACTTCTAGCTTGATACGTGACAAACATTTTAAGAAAATTTAAAAATTTCCAGTGAAAATTTACTCGAAATAGCTTTAGAGATTTTTAGCAACACTGTAAAATATTTACAAGAACTTAAGAATGAGGCTGTGTTTTTGTAGATTGAAGGCAATGGTTAAATCTTAAAAATGTTGCAATTATTCAACAATGCATTGTATCTTCCTCACAATAAATGTTTCGAGTGAAGTATTCAAGATAAAATCTTTGCACAGGGTTTGTTTCATTACACAGTGAAACACTTATAGCGGAAACAATCTCACACATCGCTAGTTTTGAAATACATCTAAAGACTAATAAGCCCTCCAAAAGATTTTTTCCAATCTCACCGAAGAGTTACTTTTTGCTTCTTCGGAAGGTTTACACAAAAATCAGAAAATTTCTGATGTTATTAAAATTGTATATTTTTATTTGGTTCATAAATCGTAAACATTTAGGAATTTTTTCTACTGGTTTTTGAGCAAAGTTGTAGATAAAGATATCCACTTCTAAAATGTAAAGTAAATTTATTGGAAAATTCTTTTGCCGAGGTCTCTAAATCATAAAAAGGTTAAAAAATTTACAAGCTTTCGGTAATTTATTTAACATTTTAGAATGTTTGAACCAAAAAATGAATTTCATATGACTTTGTTTGTCCGAAAATATGTTTATTTTTACTAGATTCACAAGTTTGTTGAAGACATGAATACAACCCTTTTCAATCTATATATATAAAAATGAATTTCTGTCTGTCTGTCTGTCTGTCTGTCTGTCTGTCTGTTCCCTATAGACTCGAAAACTACTGAACCGATTTGCGTGAAACTTGGCAGGTGGTGGTATTGAAGGCAGGGGAAGGTTCCTATTATGGTTTGAGACCCCTCCCTCTTTCATGAAAGAAAGGAGGGTCCTCCCAAACAAAAGACAAATGTTTGCATAACTCGAGAACCAATCAAGCAAATGGTATCAAATTTGGCATGGGGTGGTATTTGGGTACGAGGAATGTTTTTAAGAATATTAGATACCCCCACCTCCATTCGGTGGGGAGATAGAAAGGGGGGAGGGGGCATACCTTACAATTTTTTACATAACTCGAGAACTGATCAAGATATTGGAACCAAATTTGGCATGGGATTACATTGCAGCACAAGAAATGTTTCTATGGTTATTTTAGATCCCTCTCTTTTTAGTGGGGATAAAGGCAGGGAGGGGGGGAACTTCATTACATTTTTATTGCATAACTTGAGAACTAATCGAACAAATGGAGCCAAATTTGGCTTGGAGGAGTATTTGGGTACGAGAAAGGGTTCTTTGAATATATGATACCCTTCTCTTCATTTTGTGGAGAGATATAAAGGGGAGAGGGGACTCCTTTACATTTCCAGCATAATTGGAAAACTTTTAAAGAATATGGATCTAAATTTGGCATGGGAAGGTATTTAAATTCGAGAAATGTCACTATGATATTTTGACAACCCTCTGTTCTTCCTGTGGGGAAATTTTGGAGTGGGAGGTTGAATCATACAATTTTAACATAACTCGAGAATTTATCCAGCAAATGGGACCAAATTTCGCTTGGTAGGGTATTTGAGTAGTAACAAGGAAAGATTCTATGAATATTTGTTACTAATACCTCCTTCCAGTGGAGTGATTTGAAGGAGAGAAGGGAGCTCTGTTACAATTTTTCGCATAACAAACAAATTTGATAGAGGAGGTCATTTGGATTCTATGAATGGTAATATGGTTTTTTAAACTCCTTTCTCCTTCAATTGGGGATAAAGATAGGGAAAAGGGGAGCTCACATAAAATTGTTTTGCATAAATTAAGAACTTATCAAACAAATGGAACCAAAAATGACATTTGTTATCATTTGGGTACGAGAAATGGTTCTATGATTATTTGAAACACCATGTATTTTCCAGTGAGTACATAAGAAAGGGGGGGGGGTCCAATACGATTTTCTTGGTATAGAAGTAATCAATCAAAAAATCAAATTTGACCTGGGAAGGTACAAGATATGTTTCTATGGAATTTTACAGACCCTTCTACTTTGTAGTGTGGAGTGGTGAGAGACGATATAAATGTTGATGTATCGTTTAAAACTTATTTACCTATGAAACCAAATTTGTTATGAGAGTTTTGATTACGAAAAAATTGGATCCCTACCTCCTTCCAGCTTTTGCGGATGGGAAGGGGAAAGGGAAACTTCATACAAGTTTTTTGGCATAAACCGAGCACTTATGATACGTACAAAAAAAAACAAAATATAAATAATTTCTAAAATTTTCATTTCATATTAGAAGGTGTTGCAACGCACACCGGGTCAGCTAGTGCTTTATAAATTTGGACTCAACAAAAATTATTCTCTTTCCAAAATTTCTCGAGCAAGGTGTAATTTGTTTCGATAAATTTATTTTAAGATTCTGACTTTAAATTTTTGCAAAAAATACCTATTGGAAGACTTATGACCATATTCATAAACGTGAATCTATCTGACCTTGTTTTCATGTCTTCAAGCTACTTGCAGACATCATCAAGAAATAAACAAAAGAGATAAAAATATAGAGAACTGTATCTAGCTCATTTAATTACTGAAATTTGAAGTACCGATATTTTTTTCCATAAGCTCCTAATAATAAAAATATTTCTGTGATGTTTTTGATTTTCGTGTTTTGATCCAATTTGTGAATTTAAAAATAAAATGATACGCTAAACTTTTAATAATCAATTTTCGTAATAATTAAATTTTTGAAACATCAAAATTATTTTCATACACTACTTTTAACGTTTGAAAGCCGTTAAGAATTTCATTACGTTAATCAAGTGAATGACCAAACAGATACCTATGATTTCATGCTGCAACTCAAACTAAGCAATTGTCATAATTATCCCTTTTTTTAAGAAAATCAACTTTTTTATTAGTTTTTCTGTAAATTTTTTTAAACATTTTTCATTCACTTGTGGATCTGTGTTTAAAATGGACTTTCATAAGTATTAACAATAAATAAAATAACAGAACATTTACAAACAGAAACTAGGAACTAAAATATTATTTAAAAAAAAAACTCACAAACCATCCGATGAGAATAAATTTAAAAAGTAATATCGTGAAAAGTTAATTATTTTGTCATACCTTCTTCGAACAGGGTTAGAGAACAGCTATTTGAAAACAAACGGATCTACAAAAATTCCATGCATAGTTTAAAATTTAATTAAATGAAAAAAAAAAGACAGCCTTTTCTTGATATTTTCAAAATTGAAAAAAAAAATTTTGTAGGCCATATTCCTAAAGAATTTTAAAAAATTTATTTGTGTCACTTTTTGGTTATCTTGTGAGTCAAGATAACATACAAACATTTTTGTTAAAACAAAGTCATATGAAATTCATCTATAGGTTCAACCATTCCAAAATGCCAAAGAAATGAACAAAAAACTTATAAATTTCTAAGCTGTTTTGTAATTTTGAGACCCCGGGTGAAGCTTTTAGTGTTGGTAGTAGTTTTTATTCTTGCATTCTTGTAAACTTTTGAGTTCCTTCGAATTTGACACCTTTTTTTGTTTTGCCCACTGTTCAACAAAGTTTTTGCATAAATCTTCAACATTAGGTTTTAGTCTAGCTGGATTATGCCGAATCCTATAAAATTTATCTTTCTGAGAACCTCACTTGAAATTGTATGTTAGGGAATCCATAATCCATATTTTTTTGCATTACAAATCTTTAAATATCTCAACTTTTTATTATCTTAAACTTTGATATACTGTTCAATAATCCACAGAACTGTAAATTGTAGACTATGGAACTCGTTGCCCATATTTTGTTCTACTTTTGAAATTAAAATTCAAAATTGAGATCATGATTTCCAAATTCTGCAACAAAAATCCCAAATGATGCAAAAACAATGGTTTAAAAAACTCCTTCAACAACATATTTAAAAAATGGTTTTTTTTTAATGTACTGGATTTGGTAAAAGACAATTATTACACACTTGATATAGGTAAAAGGCCAATTTTTAAGTGCAACATATTTAAAATGATAGAATTTTACATTTGTACATTTTTTGTTTCCTACCACGGCCATAATGATGACTGATTGGTTGAAAAATTCTGTTTAAAACACCATTTTTTTTCATTTTTGGTGAGCATAATTTTAAAACATTCTTCAAAAATATGTTATACATTCATTATAGTGTCGTTAACCTTAGCTTTTTTTACTCATAACAATTTTGTGTAGCATGATTTCTTAAACAATTTTAGAAAATGTGATTCAATCTATAAAATAGAATCGAGTTCCAATAAATGTTCTATGATATGAGTGTGATAAAGCAGCAAAATCAATTAAATTTGTTGAAAATTTTGATATATTTTAACGAAATTAGACAACCAAAGCCTTGAAAAAACCCTGAATTTATGTCCTAGAAAACCGGGAATTTCAAAATGGAAAAGTTGTGGCCACCCTGTAAGTAGTAATATTAGACCAAACCCACCGGGCGTTGCTATTTCGGTCGGTATTTTAGATGTTTTGATTGGTTGTCTTTTTATCTACTTACTGATTTTCGCACCCATTGTTGCCATCCAGGTTGCTATTTGTGTTTGTTTATTTTCTCATAACGACGACCGGCTGCGTTGCTACCGGGTTGCTACATAAACGCATCCTGTAACAACCTACTGCTCGAATGCTATTTCTCGAATTAAGTTAGCGACTGTTGGTGCGATGATGGGTTGATAGGTATGTTGCTGAATGTACTCGATTCGAAGTTTAGCAACCATTGGTGGGCTTGGTCTTAGTGTAAGTAGTAATATAGTGTTATATCGGGTCCTCGATTTTTTAGGATTTTGGTTTCAAATTTACCACTCTGCGTTGGTTGATTTGCATGTCGGCAAACAAATTTATGATACTTATGAAAAAAGGTTGACAAATTTGTACAAAAAATTGGAAAACAAGTCACATTTTTTAATTAAAAAACTAATGAAAATCTGTTGTATGTACTTGAAATGGGTTCTTAGGAATTCGATTGATGAATGCTTCAGTTTGAATAGAGCTTTTGGACTTGGATGTTGTTCGCCGCAAATCAATTCTTTTTCGTTATGGAAAAATAGCAATTTTGAATATCAAGAAGGTTCACAGAGACATTTTGAACATTTTAAACATTTTTTTCTCTCCATCTCAACGCACTTGAGCTTAACAATGTTAGGATCCATGTAGCTCAAAATGCTCATTTACTAATAAGAAACATTCCAGTTTAGATTTGCAGAGTTTCATCAAACAAAATTGATTTGAAAATGGCATTTTTAAAAGCAAATTTCATTCCTTTGGGAATGTTAATCAAATTAAATGACTGTATTCTTTTTTCGTATAAATCGCTGCTTTGGGAACTTTTTCGACTAATAAACATTGAAGTGATTAGACAAAAACATTATATAGCATCTTCCTTGGAAACCACTGCGTGATCCAAAGGTAAAGCCATTTTTTGCTGCCAAACCACTGATTCAGGTATCAAGTTTTGATCGAAAAAAGAACATGTAATAAGGCAAGTCAGTAAAAAAACATTAGGTACCTACTATATATTTCCACTTCTTGCACATTTATCCATGTTCCTGGCAGATAGCTTGGAATGTATTTAAAACTAGATATGTATGTTGTTTCGAATCAAGAATGGTTCGAACAAAACCCTTCCACGTATGGAAGAAGATTGTTTAGAGTTTTTGTAGCTCATCTGAATATCAACACCAAACATGACACGTACCTCAGTAAAACATTTCATCGTATAGAATCACTTTGCTCGGATTTTATTGAATTTTATTTTGACAATATCTGTAGATTTTCTGATTTTCTTTGCAGCATATAGAATAACCTGTTTGTTTAAGTTAAATGACAGTATTTTGATTTATATAGCATAGAATATGTTGATTTATCCAAACATATGTATAAACACATCATGCTCGATTATTAACCGACTCTAAAATGTTTACTTTTTCCACTTCTTTGCTGCCACCTTCTGAACATGACTGTCTCATCGCAGGAGAAGAAGAAAAAGTTCGCGGAACTATAACTAATAATAGATACACAATACACTGCTGAAAAAATTCTTCGATGAAAGAAATTGTTATATAAAGCTTAGTTATAAATTCTAGTGCTAGTCGAACAAAACAAAAAAAAGAGATTACTATAATTAATTCTAGACTATGATGGAAAATACCGGTAACGAATTAAAACAAAAAAAAAAAACAAAACCCTTTAACGAATACCAAAACCCAAGAGATTAAAAGAATCGAAATTATCTGTAAAGTAACAATCGAAAAGGAAAAACCGCAGACAATTTTAGAAGCGAAACGTTTTGCGTCTAAGGCCAATTTTGTCCAGTCCGGTCCAGTGTGGATGGCGCAAATGAAGCGCAAACACCTTGGACTTAAACCAAAACCAAACAAGAAAAAAAAATGTGTCGCGAAAAACAACACTGGACGGCATTGAACCGGATCAACATCGGAGCATCCGGGAGCAAATCGAGAGCTTCCGGGAAAGTTCAACTCAAAACCCACCAGAGAATTTATCCTAGAGAGTCAAAATAACAAAAAAAAAATGAATAACCAAAAGCGAAAACACTGGCTAAGCGAGAGAATCCACTCCCTGTTACGGCAAAACCGAGACATATTCCAGCGCATCCAGACGAGAGCTCGCTAAATTTATAGGCTACTGAAATTTGAAACCCCTTTTTGCAGAACAGAAACAAAAAGAACTTGGAGAATATGTTTGAACTAAGTCTAGGTACTTTATAGGAAAAATTCATACATGCCATTGCTGCCCTCATCCGCTGATGACGTTTGACACAAGACGAGAAATAAGTACGAGCTGTGCGGGGCATTAAATACTTAGTAGTGATGTGGTGAGCTGGAAATTTCGAATCCATACGTAGGATCGCCCCCTTCCGGTCCCAAACACGAGCACCGGATGTCACGCAGGATGAAGCCGGAAACGAAAATCTTAAATTTAAAAGCTTTAAATAATTTCTGTGATCAACAAAATGATGATGATTGCTTGAAGCAAATTTGTGTAGGAAATAATGGGCGCGCGTAAGAAGATATACGGAGCAAAGAATAAAAGATGTTGAGTAGAACGTGGCTCTCCCTGGCAATCGTACGTACGGATCGTTTCGAAAATTCCTATTAAAGACTTTGATGTGAAAAATCCACCCCCAAAGATGCTGAGTGGTGTCTTTTTAGAAGCCATCATGATCTCGTCGAAATGGTCAAATCACGTCAAAGTGTGAAGCTAAGAAGGAAGCGAAGAAAGCTTAGCGGTAATTGCAAGTCGTCATGAATTTAGGTGATAGATAAGCTAGAGTATCGACAAACTGGTAAAAAATAACAAAAGCTTCAAAAACAACGTTTGTATAGAATAAAATAGGAAAGAAAATCTTGGCATAAATCTTTTATAAAACTAATGAAATGAGGATTCATTCTACTGCAATAAATACCATAAAATGCCGAAACCAGAAAAAAAATTAAATGTAGGACATTTGATTACATCTGTGCAGGGGTGTTAAACTCCTCGAAACAGCTCAATGTATTCTGGCAGCACAATGTGAATGCAAACGGTCTAAAACTGCGCGCACGGCGATAGAGTTTCTACTGCTCGCCGATAATCGAATTTTCTGAGCGGTTCTACTCAATGATGAAAAACGGAATGAGCTGATCCACTCTTCACAATGTGCTGTTCAATGATAACTCTGGCTTCAGAAATTTGTCAAGCACTCTTGTACGTTATAATTTTCCTTCTCATAAAAAAAAATCTTCGTTTCGTCTAGTCCGGCATGATGACGCACAGGCTCATGATGAATCTAGTATGGTGGACTCAGATGCCAAATCGCATGTTCAGCCTTATTGAAAAAAGTTTTGACAGCCTGGCTGAAGTGTTTACGAAAAAGGGGGTCCAGGGATGCCAGGTGTTTGAGATAAAAAATCAGAAAAATTTGGAAAAAAAAGTCTATGTATGTCTGTGCACAACCTTATCGTAGACCAAAGATCAAAAGATTGAAAACCAAATTGTGTTTTAGTTTATTTTATTTAAATTACACTTCCTGATACAAAGAAATGATATGAGTACTCAATGAATTCATTTTATTCGAAACAGTTTTTTGTAACTTTGATTACAATACACTCCGCACTTTCAGACGCTCCGAAATAGCCTAAAACTTCATCTGGTTTTCCCAAATGATACCCATCAGATCCGGATTACTCGATTGGATCTTCTGGAGCAGCGATGGCAACATATGAGGGTCCTCCTGAAGCAGCTTCTTCATCTCGATGAAGATCAGATGTTCCTGCAGTAGGGCCAGCCGCTTCTCGGACGATGGAATGTAATGCCTCGCCATGTTACCATCCGATTCGATGACTTTCTGCTGCTTCCAGACAGCTTTTGGAAGAAAAAAGTGTTGAATAAGCATCGTTTATAGGTACAACGTCTTCCAGCTTGGCTTACCAGCCCGGAGCGCAGTCGGAAGATTGTTTTTTTCGATTCTATGAATTATATTTGCAAAAATCAAGACGAAATCTTTGTCTTAGCAATATCTTGATGATTGGCAAAACTTCGTGTTTTACAAAAAATCAGAGCACCTGGCATCCCAGCCAGCCACCCAAACAGCCAGCTGTCAAATTTCGGCTGCGTTTCGCCCCCTGCTCCGCATCCAATCCTCGTCTACTTTTTGCCTAAGTGAGACCACCATATCTAGATTCATCATGCACAGGCTGCTTGCAAGGTGAAAAAATAACTCATGAACAAGCAACAGCAAAAAAAAAAAACTCGGCCTGCCGGCTGCCGAGCAGCGATGCCACGAAAATCTGTAGTATCAGAGCACCTGTACTTGTGTGGTCCAAACAGCCGGTTTAGACACAAATTTCGACCAAAGCAACGCACTGGTTGTCCATTATACCAGTTTCAGTTCAACTTTTTTTAGAAATGGTATAAAGATTAATCCGAAACTGATTAGATTTGGACCCAATTTGACGGAGTTCTAAACCGTTTGACAGTTAATGGATCACGAGTGCAGTTGCCAGTTTTTTCATTGGATCAGATCTAATTTCTTTGGTTCAATTCTTGTATAAATTAGACCCAAGAATAGACCACGAATACAGATGCCCTTAGTCAAATTGCGTCCAAATCCAATCAGTTTTGGATCAATCCTTAAACCAGTTCTAAAAAAAAGTTAAGTTGAAACTGGTATAATGGACCACCAGTGCGGTTGCTTTGGTCGGAATTTGGGTCTACACCGGCTGTTTGGAACACGGATACAGATGCTCTTACATTGGAACTCCTATGAACGTAGATAAGACTCACTTATGATACAGATTTCTCTGTGGCAACCGTGCTCGGCAGCTGGCAGGCCGAGCCCAACCGAATTTCATTTGTGTTGTTGCTGTTGCTGGTTTAATGAGTTGTTTTTGACATTTCTCACGCACACTTGCTGAGCGTGTACAGATGAGACGGGACAATTTCACTCAAAAACTCTCATGGCCGTTTTTGAGGTTTATCTTCCCAAAACTGGAAAAGTGTTGGTGATACAACCAGCATAATATCACGAACACTACGAACACTACAAATAGGACAATTGGGTGCAGCTCAAGTGCTGAGAATTGATGATTTTATGATGTGTGCGTAGCTCGTTTTACACGGTGAGCGCTGCGCAGCTCTGCGATTTGTTTCGATGTGGCATATACCGCAGGCGATGATACGGTTTGCTCTCTCAATGTGTTTTGGGAAATTTGCACATTGCGCTCATTGTGAATGACACCCTTGCATATGTAAGTTTTTATAATTTTTCTGTTTTTTTAGGTTTTAAGAAAGTTTTAACTTCTAGATGTTAACGAAGAAATTTAAATTGTAAAATTGATTTTTTTTTTGCTGTTTTTCTGGAATTTAACTTGACGTTAATTTTAGAATTCCGTTACCGAATTCTGTTTTTTGAATTCAGAAATTTGATTCTGAATTCTGTAAAAGTAACATGAAATGGCATTCCAGTCCAAGGGAAGCAAATAAAAAAAGTTTCAATTGGCCCGACGCTTCGGCCTGTGGTCTTGGTCTCCTTCAAGGGATATCTGCTATAAATGATGTAGTTTTTCAAATGGATTTGTAGATTTCCCAATTTTCGTTGCGTTATACTGGTTGTGTTCCTGAGTGTATCAAATGTGAGAGGAATTTGTTTGAGCTTGTATCTATCCTTGTATGACAACTTTTTTAAATGTTGTATTTTATATTTTAATTAAGAATTTGTGTGTGTATTCAAATACAAAATATAACTTTAAAAAACAATTCTCTAACAAATTAGATACAAGAAAAAAAATTCTTTCACATTCAACACACTCAGGAACACATGCAGATTAATGCAATGCATGTACAACATAGGGAAAATTGTGTAAAATTAACATTTTCATTTTAAAAATAAAAAAAATACTGTTATTATGAATATCCTTGAAGAAGGCCAAGACCAAAGACCGAAACATTATAAAAATTGTAAACTTTTGTATTTGCTTCCTTTTTATTGAAATATCATTTCAAATTATCGCGAAGAATCAATATCAATATCAAAAGATTCTGAATTCTGAATTGTGATTTTCATTTCTGAATTCTTATTTCTAATTCTGTATTTTGTTTCCTTATTCTGATTCTGTCTTTAGAATCTGCACTGGTTATAAATTCTGAATTTGATTTCTTACTACCATTCTGAACTCGGATTCAGATTTTGAGTTATGAACCCGATTCTAAATTTTCTTTAAGAATTCTAATTTTTAATTGTTAATCCGAATCTGAATTCTGAATCTGGATTCTGAATCTGAATGCTGAATCTGAAGTCTGAATCTGAATTCTGAATCTGAATTCTGAATCTGAAATCTGAATCTGAAATCTGAATCTGAAATCTGAATCTGAAATCTGAATCTGAAATCTGAATCTGAAATCTGAATCTGAAATCTGAATCTGAATTCTTAATCTGAATTCTGAATCTGAAATCTGAATCTGAAATCTGAATCTGAATTCTGAATCTGAATTCTGAATCTGAATTCTGAATCTGAATTCTGAATCTGAATTCTGAATCTGAATTCTGAATCTGAATTCTGAATCTGAATTCTGAATCTGAATTCTGAATCTGAATTCTGAATCTGAATTCTGAATCTGAATTCTGAATCTGAATTCTGAATCTGAATTCTGAATCTGAATTCTGAATCTGAATTCTGAATCCGAATTCTGAATCTGAATTCTGAATCTGAATTCTGAATCTGAATTCTGAATCTTAATTCTGAATCTGAATTCTGAATCTGAATTCTGAATCTGAATTCTGAATCTGAATTCTGAATCTGAATTCTGAATCTGAATTCTGAATCTGAATTCTGAATCTGAATTCTGAATTCTGAATTCTGAATCTGAATTCTGAATCTGAATTCTGAATTCTGAATTCTGAATTCTGAATTCTGAATCTGAATTCTGAATTCTGAGTTCTGATTTCTGAATCTGAACTCTGAATCTGAATCTGATTTTGTGTATGTATTTATTTATTTATCTGAATTATCATCACAAAGTCAAGCTTGAGAAAAGCATTTAAAGTTTTAATTATTTTTGGGTTTTTTTTTAAATAGATTCTCAGTAAAAAAAATTTAAATTATGTACAGAATCAGGAAATTAGAAAAAATCGTTTTTTTGTAACAAAGCTGAATCCTGAAACGAAATTTGTGTTTGAAATGAGAACCAAGGTTTTTTTAAATGAGAAAATTAATTTTGAATTGAATGATACTTTATTTATCAAAACGCTTTTATGTTAATAGTTTGTTTTTATCCCCGCAATTAGAATCGGAACCACTCGGCAAACAGAAAAATAGCGAAATGAACTAAAATAGCAGCATGTATAAAAATTGAATTGAGTAAAATTTGTAACTCTGAGAAATAACAAAAACTAATCCAAGCGAAGAGATAATTTCGAGTAGATAACTTTGATTAATTGAAATAAATTTAAATACTAATAAAGAAAATATATTATGAATATAGCAAGAAAGAAGGTACTGTAGATTAAAATAGTATGATCGAGTAGTTTATTCTATTTTTAATAAAAACAAAAAAAAAGATAGAGACATGCAATCGCTAAAACATTATTGTGAATACAAGTGAGAACCATCAGTGAATTCGTTTTTGGACCGAAACTGTCCGAGCTGTTAAAGTATTATAAGTAATGTATAATTTTCAGCAACTCATTGCGTTAAGTGTCATTACAGAGATCTTTAAACAAATTACCATAATACACTGTTATCAGTTTCAACCGAATTGTGGGTTCATTCTATTCATACTGTCGTGATTTCTCTAAGAGTGGAAAGACTTCATTTTACAAACCATAATGTGTATTGGATCGTGAGCATGTTACGGAATCGTTAAAATCAGATACTTGAAACTTATTAAAAACTCCAATGTTCCTCTTCTACAAAAAGCAAGAACAAAATACATAAAAGTATTGATTTTACAATACTTTTTGCATTGTGTAAAAAACAGGAAACCCTTTGTATTACTTTTAAAACCCCGCGATTTTACAGACCGAATCTTTAAGAGAGAAAAAAAAACAAAACTAACTATTCGCCACCCCCCGTGTTTTAGCGCCTTATTAGTTGGCGCTCGTGGAGTTGAATTCATATTTTTCACATTTCTAAATATTAAACAATCTGCAAGATTAGTAGTGTAAATAGCAAGCGAAAGTCCACACAACGCGTTAGGATCCCCCTCATGTTTGGAATAAAAAAAAACAACAATATGAGCGCGATTGCAATACTTGTTCCATTCATTCACCAACAGCCTCTTCATTGTCACACCAAAGCGATTTAATACTTAAGAAAATGAAATCAATGAAACTATCTTTCACAAGAATACAAATCCACTCTTAAAGCAAAAGATGAAATTACACACACATATTTCACGATTTCACTCTCATAACACTGAATTTAAGAAGATAAAAAAAAGGAAAAATCACCCATTCACGTAACCAATACTACAAGCAAGAAAGTAAGTTCGCAAAAGTTTCAATCAAAATAACCACATCCGATAGGCGTATTGAGATATTCGCAAGTAAAACGAGAAAATAAACTAATGAATATTACCAAAAAAAACCAAACTAATGCACTTTCCAAATGAAAACAAAAAGAAAACATAGAACAGTCGCAAGGAACACACCCAATTGAATAAAGTATATAATGCAAACATAAATTGTAAAATAAAAAAAAAACAAAACAACGTCGACAAACTGAACAGAAAAAATGCATTTTTAGAAGCACCAAGTTGATAAACAAAGCATGCCGAACAGCAAACCAAAAACAAAAAAAGAAATGCAAAATGATTAGAAACAAAACAAAAATACGAATGGCGGACATTACACGCTAAAACCGAAATTCCACATAGTGGCTCTATCAAACCAAGTGTAGAACCAAGCCATCGGTATTTGATTGTTTGAAAATTTCTTATTGATTATGATTATCATTACGATTATTATTACTATTATTACTTTTATCAGAGTTGTTGATTATGAACACATTTTTGATCTAGTTGCCACAGACAAAGCAAAACATATGAAAAAAATAAAACACTTACAAAGGAAAACAGTGAGTCTACCTACATAGGAATCTAACAAAATAATGAAAATAATGCTGCAGCCGTTACCAAAAAGTATCGAATTAGAATCATTTGCCGATTAAGTTACAAAACAAAACCGTACCGAACAGAAAAAGAATTTTAAATTCAATGTTGCTAAACAAACTTGAAAAAATACAATCTGATTATTTTTACCGTTCAATTGTCCTCATTGCCAACAAGTGGATTCTGTATATCGTTTATAAATTTGTAAATACGGATTCGATTGCCATTGAACAGAAGAAAAATCAAACAACTACTATACGAATAAAAAAAAATGACCAACCAAAATTTCGCTCCGGTAACCGATTTGTTAGTCATTGCTTTACGTAGCTAGTGTTCAATTTAGTTGATTTGATCTTTTGCACTAGTTTGGTCTAAGCTGCAAAAATATAGCTGATGATAAAACTAATGATACACAACAACAAACAAACAAACAAAAAAAACAACCACAACATTAAAAATGGATTCCGCTGACAACAACAACATCTACAACGTTACGTGACAAAGAACAACAACAAACTGTGTTTAACTGTGCAGAAAGCCGACCCTTCAACAATGCTAACAACAACAGTACCGTAGCAAGCGAAACCAAGCAAACGCCGTTGCATGGCAACGCTGTTGTTACAAAACATAAACAAGCTAACAAACTAAATGAACTGGAATACAACAGAAAGCAAAAACGCAAACTCACACAAACAGAACAGAGGACAAAACTAAGAAAGAGAAATGAGAAAACTACAGATATTGTTATTATGTATAATGTTTGACCAATAAAAAGTGAACAGTTGATTTAAAATAAGTTGTTGGTGTATTGGTGTTTTTTTTTTTTTGCTTGAACAAGCTGTTTGATTTGAAACGGTTGTAAGCCTAATACCGTATTCGTTTTCACCACTCAATAGATCCTCCGCTCCAGCCAAAAACGAGCATAAATCGAGTTTTGCACTCACTATAGCTGATGGTATGCATCATCAAGCTGCTAAAATCCATCACCAGCTGACATTTGTTTTCCCTTGCATACAATTTGTTTACATCGACCTGTCAAAATACACGATAGTATTGGTGAGGGCACAAGCAACACTGGATCCACTGGATATTTTGAGAGTGTGCCAACGTCTGTGCTCAGGTCACTACCGGTGCAAAATTTACCTTCAGTTGACAGTGTTGATTTGATAAGCAGTCTTCAGAGTAAATCTTCTAATGAATATTGGACATGGACCTGGAAATCAATAAAAATTTCAACTCATGTCCAATCAATAGAATCGCGATTTCAGGCTTACCGATTATTATAACTAGTACCATCTACTCTCAAAAAAAGAGATTCATTCAACATTTAATTTAGAACTAACACTTCAACTTCGTTTCCAAATTTTAATATAACCTTTTTTTCCCTTTTTACAGAGAAAAACTTAAAAAATGATCCTGCCGAGAGGAGCGCTGTTAGACGACATCTGTACATATTCAACAATTGGAACAGCTTATTTCAAAATTTAAAAAAAATATTTGCCGATTTATTAAACGTTTCGCCAAGTTCTGCCTCGATCATCCAATACAATGCCATCGACGTAGGAATCAATTTCAATATGCTCTCACCGTCCATCTATTACTAGTTTTGGGACCGATTTCAGTTCAAACCTCAAGTATCATCGTTACTTTTCAAAACTGTTATTTGATAAAATAAAAAAAAGTTTCAATTTAAGATAGACAGTACCGTTAAATTTCACTTTAAATATCCATTACTTTTTACTCTGATGATACTTTTGTTCGAATGGTCTATAGCAAGTAGATTTCACTTGAAAAATAAAGCTGACATGTATCAGGTCATCGAGAAATTCTATAAACTGGATCCAAAGTAAGCTTTGAACGTAAGCTTCATTTATTTCTGTTAGAATTTTGAAAAAAAAAATTAAACAAATGATTTATTTGTGTTCTCATTTTGCTATAGATATAAATTTACTAACTTAAATAAGCTAATCAGTTTAGTTTTTGTATGCAAATATTTGTCCAAAGTTCAACAGATTCAAGCCAAAAAATTGTATCCCTTCGTAACATGTGATCCAGTTGTAAGAATTCTCGAAATCTATGTATCTACCTATATACTTTTGAAAAAAAAAATAATCAATAATAATGTCAGGATAAAAAGTCATGAATGTTCAAAGTATAAATGGTATTTGGGTACGCATACCAACAAAGCTGTCATGTCCTCACTAGTTTAACCATCTTAGAACTTTTAATAATTCTATTCTTTGAACGGACGTAAAACTCGACACAAAACTTCACCTACACACAACAAATGAAACTGTTATTTTTTTCTTCTTGAACAGATAATACTTACTATTTAACATATTTAATTCAAGCTGTTTTTAATAAACGCATCGACACTGAGTTTTTTTTCTTTTAAATTCACTACTATTTGTTACGATAATGTTAAGCTTTCATGAATAAACATGTCTGTTTTTATTCTGAAGTGTCAGTAGATTTCATGAAGTTTGAAAGAAAATCCTTTTTGTAGGCATTTGGCACATTTTCTTTAAAGTCTTAGTTTTCTTCAATTTCTCAGCAGTTTCCCCAGAATTTCAATCATCATAAAAACACTTTCCCAGATTTTTTTCCGAAGACGAACTATTTCCCAGAAAATTTATCTTTCGGCTACCGAAAATGATTTTTAAAAGACACACTGGTTAGCTTAAAATCAAAGTACCCAAACCTTTAACAAAATACAATACTGGTTCAAAAATTAATTGAGTTGGACATTTTCAAACTATTGTAAATATAAAGTAAATTAGATTCAACAAGGGGGGGTAAAAGAAAAACAGGGAATAACTAGGTTTTTGAGCATTCTAAGAAATGTTCTAAAAGAGAACTCATGTTTTATTCGTGTTTTCATTTTCTAAAGATATAAATTTACTAACTGAAATAAGCTAAACTGGCTGATCGAAAATATAGTGGCTTTCACCTGTTTTTTGTTTTTTCTTGGGCAAGTTTGAATTTTTATCCGAATCTGGTTTCTGCATTTTGAATCGATTTTAGAACTTAAAACAAAAACATAAATTACCCATAATTATGAATTTAAAAGGGCATTTTAGAACAGAATTCTTAACCAGATATCTCTTATTTGAATTTTGTATCTTTGATTTTCTATGTGAATTATTTCTTCAAATATTATTTATTCGTAATGAAATTCATTCGGGATCACCATAGTGAAACTTTTTGTTACATTTCTACATAAAAATTAAAAGTAAGAATTTCAAATCCAAATATTAAAAATGGTTTGCAATTTTAGAAGTTTTCTTTGGATATTCTGGAATGATTTAAACCTATAGCTTAGCTTACCAGACATTTTCCTCTCTTATCCGGGCAGGGCGAACCTGGGCTATTTTATCTTTAAATCTTGCAAAATCCGGGCATTTCATTTCAAAGTTTACTACCCCAAATCTGGAAAATATCCATTGAAATTTGTAAATTATTCAAAATCAAGAAAAATTACTCGAAAATTGTTTTTTTTTTTATCGAAACACATAAGCCAGTTTATTTTGATAAAATTTACAAGAAAAAATGTTATATACACAAAATACATGATTTTGATCAAGCAATTTGAATTTTTCTTTGATTTTGCAAATAAAGTGAAAACATACGGGCAAAATTCGGGCAATCTGGCAATCTGGGACTCAGGACTTCACCCAAATTCCATTCACCAACTTCATTTGCGAATAACTTTTGAAAGCGATTTTCGAGTACAGTGTTTAAAAATCTATCAACAAGAAAGAAATTTTTTGAAAAACTGTACTAGAATTGTGGACCTGAGATAAGATTTCAAGGTTTTGGCCTTAATTCGTGTCGTGATTGGGACTTGATTTACTTTAGTCGTTCATCAAAATGTGATTAAGAATTTAAAATTTTGAGTTTAGAGAAGAACATTTTGCTTGACATTTTTGGACCCTCATGGGGGTGTGGGGTGGGGTGGGTTAAATGATTCTAAATCTTGTTTACAACGCATTATATAACTGTGAAATAAATCGCTACTCTAGCAATATGAGATGAATATTCATTTCTTCAATTCTCTGAAATTGTTGGTAACTTTTTTTTAAAAGCGTTGTATCTCAGATATTAGAATATCACGGCAAAATCAATCTGAATCTTTGATTGAATGGAGGATAATAAGTAGATTCAACATCAGTTGCTGCTTTCCTTCTAAAGTCCGGTACACCAAGTTATTGCTCTTATTTCAATCTTCAATGTGGTTTATTAGTTTTAAAAATCCACTTGGACGTTTTTGGAATAAACGCTCGTAAAGTTGAGTAAAAATAAAACTTAAGGTTGCAATAAGTTGGCTAGAAAGCGTCGTAGATTGTTGAAATCTTGTGCAAAATGTGTGATTTAAATGCCCCAACAAATTCAGAACATCTTATTCATGTAAATCCTTATCTAACTATAGGTAGATAAGTTTCAAAAACTAACTTTTGAATCACTTTCAAAATAAAACTTTCATAACTCTGCTCTGAAAAGAGATAGAGTTTTGATGTACTCAACAAAGTTTCATATTTTTACGTATTCTACAACTTAGTAGCATAAAGTAAAGCTCTATCTATTGAAAAAAAAAAGTTTTTTATAGTGGGCTTTGACTACAGGGTGACAAAAAAGTCTGGTCACACAGGAAAATCTCAATATTTCAAAAAATAAGAAGAAAATCTGAATCTGGCTTTCAAAGCTTTATTCAATAACTCATGAAGATACTTTACATACGATATCTCGGAATTACACCACCTTTCTCTGATCGAACCAGCTTTACACGTCTCGGAAAATCGTCGCAAGCGGCGCGAAAGTGCTCCATTGGCATCTCGTCCCAGATTTTCGTGACAAATCGCTTGAATTGCTCCAAATTTGTTATTTTATAGTCGTTCAGCTTCGACATCATGTATCCTCACACGAAATAATCCAATGGATTCAGATCCGCAGACGACGGAGGCCATTCATTCTTCGAAATGAAATCGGTCAAGTTTCCTCACATCACGCCTGAACAACCTTTGCGGTGTGGGATGGGGTGCCATCTTGCTGGAGGCAGTAGTAATCGTCTTCAAACGATAGTTTAGCTTGAGGCAGAATATTTTTCTTCAAAACCGTGTCCAGGTAGTACGCTGCGTTGATTTTGACCCCTTTATCGATAAAAATAAGAAGCAGTTTACCTCTCTTGTAAATGGCTCACCAAACAAACACTGACGTCTTATTTTGGAACCGGGAAACGTTCAGCTTGTCCGCAAAAGCTTGCTGGAGGCTTACACTCCAAACTCTATCATTTTGGCGATTGACTGTTTGCTCCAAAAACGAACAGCTTCTCATCCGAAAAATAATCTCGTCATCTGCGCGCCAACCGAGCAGCGATAACAGCTGTTCTTAACTCTGCCATGGCTCACAACTCAATGTAAACAAACTGTACAGAAACGAAACTCTGCCACTTTGGGCAGCAAAGTTAGCCCTTTCATTTGACATACAGATGGCACCAGAGAGATGCAACGTGTAGGCTACAGGAGACCCCAAAAAAGTGTGACCGGACTTTTTTGTCACCCTGTAAATTTTGATGCTTTAAAGTTATGAAGCATGTTTGAAGAAGCAAATGTTCTGAAGACACCTAAGAGATAAGATGAAAGACAGAGGCTCTACGAAAAAAGTTCTACTTTTAGCCCTTTCGGACCACTGTTCAAAGATATCCATTCTGCTGATATTCTAACCGGTCGGCGTCACTGGAGGACCAAAGGTAATTCCGTTCCAGACTGTCATGGTCCGGATCCATACGTCACTGCCGGGGGTTAGAATTGATTTTGCTTACAAATGCCTCGGATAGTTCAGGCAAATTCCTCTCCGGGCAATCAAATTGCGGATCCCTGCTACTGCAAAATCTGCCTTCAATAATTTCAATAACATCAATCGATTATTTTTTTAATTTGAAAACCTACCACTTTAACCAAGTATAGAGATGATGGAGCTTCGTCTTGGAACGAAGACAATCGTTTTCTGAAAAATGACTCGACTGGCAAATGGCACTGATAAACAGTTTTATCAAACAGATATAGTTTTACACTGCTTGTGATATAAATTTCATTGGCCGCTTTATTTTTATATCACGGAATGTAAAATTATAGCTAAACAATAAATTTTTATTTGCTTTTTAAAAATAAAAAACAGACTAAAAATACACCAAAAGAAGTGGAAAATTACATTTTTTTTTAACACTTGTGAAAAAGAAGATCACTCGCGTTTTAGATTCCGTAAACTTTTAGAAAATTTTTGCTGTGTATAAACAGGACTAATACGAATTTGATTGTTTTATGAATATTGCACCTTTTTAAAGGGTGATACGGTCAAAATTTGGTCAAGGGAAAACGCATGTAAATCGGTGAAATCGTTTATTAAAAAAATTCAAATTAAATTTCTTTTTCAAGTTTAATTAGTATAAAATTCAGGAAAAAACATTCACTTAGGCTTCCGCTTTTCCAAATTCAAATTGCCGGGCCTTACGCTTAACCCCTGCCATCAGATTTTGTACAGCCACCTTGTCCACCTTCTTCGCCGCAGAAAGCCAGTTTGCCTTGAACTGCTGCTCGTCCTTAGCAGTTTTTTTTTGTCTTCTTTAGTTTCCGCTTGACAATAGCCCAGTATTTCTCAATTGGGCGGAGCTCTGGCGTGTTGGGAGGGTTCTTGTCATTGGGAACCACCTGCACATTGTTGGCGGCGTACCACTCCATGGTCTTTTTACCGTAATGGCAAGATGCCAAATCCGGCCAAAACAGTACGGAACAACCGTGTTTCTTCAGGAAAGGCAGCAGACGTTTATTCAAACACTCTTTCACATAAATTTCTTAGTTGACAGTCCCGGAAGCTATGAAAATGCTGCTTTTCAAGCCACAGGTACAGATGGCTTGTCAAACCAGATATTTCTTCGCGAACTTTGAAAGTTTCATGTGCTTGAAAATATCTGCTACCTTTCCCATTCCTTTTGCCGTATAAAACTCCTGTCCCGGAAGCTGCTAGTAGTTGGCTTTGACGTAGGTTTCGTCGTCCATTACCATGCAGTCGTGTACAGCCTCCGGGATCGTGCTTTGGCCGTCGTATTTTGTTTATCATCGCGATTCAGAGTCACTACCTTCTTGTAAGTCGCTAGTCTGGCTCGATTTTTGGCTCGATGCACGGTTGTAGACGATACACCCAGCTTATTTGCGGCATCTCAGAGAGAGAGGTTAGGGTTTCGCTTGAAACTATCGGCAACTCTCTTTGTCGTCTCAGCGGCTTCCGGTGTTCGATTTCCCCCCGATCCAGACTTCCTGGCTGTCGACAAACGTACCACACGTGGTTGATTTGGCAACTTTTAGCGATTTTGCCAGCTTTGCGTGCTAGTAGCTCGGACTTTCGCGATGCGTGAGCAAAATTTTGATACGCTGCTCTTCTTCCTTGGACGGCATTTTGACAACTGAAGAGTGAATTCCAAAATCAAAATAGGAGCAACATTCTACACACACACACACCTTCAAAATGAGGGGTGTTCAGGTTTTTTAAATGCAAAATAGAAAGAAATACGTCAAGTTGATATTGACCAAATTTTGACCACATCACCCTTTAAGTAAAAAATTTTCTATCCTGAGAGATTTTTCAGTACCAACCGGTTCTAGTTGAATTCTATTATCCAACTGTATATTCTGTTAGTTTTTCTTTATTGATGTACATAAATACAGAGCACGTTGCCAATTAAAAGCTACTTGAATTTCACTTCCATCTGTACCGTTGAGCCGTCAACACGTACGCCGGAGCATCGTATCGTTGCTGTGTACCTGCAGGAACATTTTACATTATTTATTTTTTCCTTACCTGTATTTCAATCAGCACTTTTCAGTGCTAAAATTATTTTCATTTTCTTTTATTCATATTTTCTCTTTTCTTTCCAGCATGGGGAAGTCTTCGGCTGGCTCAAGGGCCGGAAGAAAACGGATTGCTGAACCTAATCCAGGGCCATCTGCCAAAAAAGTTGAAATTTCCAATTCATTCGATGTCCTTCATAACATCGGTGATGAGGAAATATTCATATTTAATTCTGATAAGAGTACTAAGAAACCTTCTTCTTCTTCTTATACTCTTAAAAACGAAAAGATTCCACCAATAACGGTCACGATTCCTGACTTCAATGCCTTTCGAAAAGAAATCGTCACTTCCGTCAAGGATGTGAAGATTTCTTTTCAGATCGGTCGAAGGGGAACTGCTCGTATATTGGCGGAATCTTTTAATGATTTTCAAAAGGTTTTAAATTATTTGAATAATAAAAAACACCAATTTTTTACGTACGACACTAGAAGTGATCGTCCATTTAAAGTTGTACTTCGTGGTCTCACTGGCGATCAGACACCGGATGAGATCACAGCTGAATTAAATTCTTTGTTAGGTTTTTCTCCAATTCAAGTAATTCAAATGAGGAAAAGAACCAACACGAATAATATCAGTAGTGTTGGTTTTGCTCCTGAACTTTATTTGATCCATTTTAAAAAGGATCAGGTTAATAATTTGCAAATTCTTGAAAAGGCTCGTCTTATGTTTCATTGTCGAGTCAAATTCGAACCTTTTCGTAAATCTTCTACCAATTTTCTTCAAAATATTACGCAATGTCGTCGTTGTCAAGCTTTTTGTCATGGCACTAAAAATTGTAGAATGAATGCCAGATGCATGTTTTGCGGCTCATTCGATCATGAAAAATCTAAATGCCTTTTTGGTGGTGATAAGCCAAAAACAGAATTTTTTAAGTGTGCAAATTGCGCAGGTAATCATTCCTCGAATTCGCTAGACTGTCCCATCAGGGCAAAAATTATTGCTTCTAGGAAAAATCCCAAAGTTTCCAGAAAAGTTTCTTCTCCTCCTTCCTCTTTTTCGTCTTCACTCGTCAGACCGGCAAACAACCTGCCTGTTCGCAGTCAGCCTCGGCCTACATTGGAATCACGGCTGGGTAATACCCGAAGTGATTTTAATGTTACCTGGGCTGATTCTGCGCCCCAGACTCGTTGTTTATCGTTCTCAGAGGTGGTTGAAAATGGGTTGCCCTCTTCAGGTTTAACTAATAAAAATGGGAAAAAACCAAGTCTCAACGTTCATGCGAAGGCTTGGGAAAATCCCCGAAATTCAAATACTTTTTCTTCTCCTTCCTCTTCTGATTCTAACAATTTTGTTGATTTGGGTGAGATTACTGAGGAAAAATTAAAATTTTTGCATCAAAATTTAATGGAAATGATGCAACTTATGTTGAAAGCAAATTCAATGTTTGAAGCTTTCCAAACTTCTTTTAATTATGCTAACAAAATTATTATGACTTTACGATTCCCTCATGGATCCAAGTAGATGTTTAAATATTATGAATTGGAACGCTAGATCTTTGCTGGCTAACCAAGACGAGTTCTTTTTATTTTTGAAAACTCAAAACATACATATTGCTGCCATCACTGAAACTTTTTTAAAGCCAGACAATAACTTGAAAAGCAATGCTTTCTTTAAAATTTTACGAAATGATCGACTTGATCGACAAGGTGGGGGTGTAGCTATTGTCATCAATAGTCGTCTCAAATTTAGACTTCTTCCTTCTTTCAATACAAAAGTCTTAGAAACAATTGGAATTGAATTAGAAACTTCTATGGGGAAAATTATAATTGTTGCCGCATATTTGCCTTTTCAATGTAGCGGTGAACAGAAAAATTTTTGGAAGGGAGATTTACAAAAACTCACCAGAAATAAATCTAAATTTTTTATTATTGGTGACTTTAATGCAAAACACCGATCTTGGAATAATATTTCATCAAATTCAAATGGGAATATTTTGTTTAATGACTGCTCTGCAGGTTATTATACTGTTGAATATCCTAATGGGCATACTTGTTTTTCTTCAATTAGAAATCCCTCCACAATTGATTTGGTTCTAACGGATTTAGGCGAGCATTGTAGTCAATTAGTTACTCATGCGGACCTCGATTCAGACCACCTTCCAGTAACATTTTCTTTATCCCAAAGTCCCATTGAAAATCCTTTAAAATCAACTTTTAACTTTCAAAAGGCTAACTGGGAGCGATATATGAATTTTATTGAATGTAATTTAGATGTAAACGTTCCACTGAATTCAATAGAAGATATTGATTTGGCTGTAGAAAATTTGACAACTTCAATAGTCAATGCTAAAGCCGCTTCAATACCTAAAGTTAAACATAAATTCAATCAACCTTTAATTGATGATGATCTTCAGTTTTTGATACGACTGAAAAACATTCGTCGACGCCAATATCAACGTACTAGAGATCCTTATTTGAAATTAATTTATTGCGACCTTCAAAAAGAGATCAAACGTCGTTTAAATTTCATTCGTAATGAAAATTTTGCTAAAGCAGTAGAGGATATAAAACCCTACTCAAAGCCATTTTGGAAATTAACTAAAATTTTGAAAAAGCCCCAGAAGCCAATTCCTACTTTGAAAGATGGGGATAAACTTCTTTTAACTAATTCAGAAAAGGCTCAAAAATTAGCCCAACAATTTGAGTCTGCTCATGATTTTAATTTAAACGTTGTAAGTCCAATTGATGCTCAAATTTCCCTAGAATTTGATGATATTCTTTCTAAGCAAAATGTGTTTGAAAGTTCTTGTGAGACAAATATTGATGAACTTAAATTGATTTTCAAAAAATTTAAAAATATGAAAGCTCCAGGGGAAGATGGGATTTTCTATATTCTTCTTAAAAAGTTGCCTGAAAGCACTTTAAATTTTTTAGTTAAAATTTTCAACAAATGTTTTCACTTGGCCTATTTTCCCAATAAATGGAAAAATGCCAAAGTAACTCCAATTTTGAAACCTGGAAAAAGTGCTTCAGAGCCTTCAAGTTATCGACCAATTAGTTTGCTTCCATCTTTAAGTAAACTATTTGAGAGAGTTATTTTGAATAGAATGATGATTCACATTAATCAGAATTCTATTTTCCCTGATGAACAATTTGGTTTTCGTCATGGACATTCTACTACACATCAACTTTTGAGTGTAACTAATATGATTAACGCTAGCAAATCTGAAGGTTATTCAACTGGTGTTGCTCTTCTTGACATTGAAAAAGCTTTTGACAGTGTTTGGCACAAAGGTTTAGTAGCTAAGTTAGCTCGATTTGATTTTCCTGTATATCTCACCAAAATTATTCAAAATTATTTGACTAGCCGAACCTTACAAGTAAGCTATCAAAATTCATGCTCTGAAAGGACACCCATTAGAGCTGGTGTCCCTCAAGGCAGTATACTTGGGCCAATTTTATACAATATTTTTACTTCTGATCTTCCTGATGTACCAGAAGGAAAAGGTAGAAGATTATTTGCTGATGATACTTTGCTTTCAGCAAAAGGTCGAAATTTACGGGTGGTACGCAGTAGATTGCAACAAAATTTAAATTCCTTTTTGAATTACTTGAAAATGTGGAAAATTTCTCCTAACGCTTCCAAAACTCAACTTATTTTATTTCCCCATAAGCCAAGAGCAAATTTTTTAAAACCTAATGAAAATCATTCCATAACTTTTAATGGGGTTTCATTAGAATGGTCTGATCACGTGAAGTACTTGGGACTTACACTTGATCGGAATCTTACTTTTAAAAATCACATTGAAGATATCCAATCTAAATGTAATAAATACACTAAATCTCTTTATTCTCTCATCAACAGGAAATCCCGGTTGTGTCTGCGAAATAAGATGCTCATCTACAAACAAGTTTTCCGACCAGCGATCATGTATGCAGTTCCGATTTGGTCTAGCTGCTGCGCGACGAGGAAGAAAGTCATCCAGAGGACTCAGAACAAAGTTCTGAAAATGATTTTGCGGCTTCCACCTTGGCACAGCACCGAAGATCTTCATCGGATTGCAGGCATTGAATCTATCGAAGAGATGGCCAACAAAATCATCTCCAACTTCAGAGGCAAATCTTCCATCGCAGAGATTCGTTCTCTTTATGTTTAGTTTAATTTTAAGATAGTGTTTAGTTTTAAGTATAAAATATTTTTGCTATTACAGGATGTTCTCCTACATTAAAAACTTGATTGCGCTCAGCAAATTTAAATCTTATAAATAAATTTTTATAATCTAGTTAACTATAGGGCTATGAACAGTTCATTATTGAGCTGAACACCTAGTTTAATGCAATAATGTAATATAAGTGTAATCATGATTTGATACAAATAAAGACATATTTAAAAAAAAAAAAAAAAGCTACTTGAATTTAGATCAATTTTCATATTTTTTTCCTGTTCTTTTAAAGCTCAGAAGAAACACTAGGGAACATTTAAAAAGCAAAGTATCGATGTTCGTATAATATCCATCAAAGTTATTAAACCATAAACTTTGAAGGTTGAACGAAGTTTTCGAAATTAAATTCAAGTTACGAATGGTTGAAATTATATTAAAAATATAATTTTAATTATGATATCGATTTGATTTGCTGATTTTTTACGATTTTCAAACGATTTTGGAATGATCTTACTATCCTCCTGAAGCTGTCCAAACTTCTCAATATTAAAACTAGAGCCCGCTTGAATGATAAGTAGATAGGGTAGTCACCAAAATCTAATCGGAAAACTTCTAAACGTAAAATCACACAACAAGAGGTGATTTACAAAATCTGACGGAAGATTCGAGTTATCGCCAAAATCTTCCAAAATCGATTATGAAAATATAATTACTACAAATGTTGTTCCCTTGTATTATTGAAACATGTTATTAGACCTCGCTCGAATTTGGCACGGTTTGATTGGTGCATGTTTCAAAATCGGTCGGTGTTTTTAAACAACATTATCTATGATTCTGTGAGGACAAACACCGTATTTTTTTATTTTCTAGAACATATAACAGCGTCAACAAAAAGAAATGAAAATATTAAAGTTCTCACAAAAAGATAAAAAATTCAATTGAATTAAAACAAATAAAAACATTACAATGAAAATTACAAACAATTATGTAAAGTGACAAAAATAACAAATGAGATAATAAAAACAAATATTATAAACGTAACAAATAAGTTCTGAATGTATCTAAAACATTACAAAAATAAATATAATAAGACAAACAATTGACAATGGTTGACCAAACATTAAGCTAATAAATAAAAAAAAAGCTTTCCATAAAAAAATATGAAAATAAATCAAAAAAAAAAAATAAATTTTTATAACAATGCAATGGTTTTCATGACATCTTACAAAATGCGAGTTATCGTCCCAATATTGACCTTATTTTTTATTGTAAGACATTTTTAACTTACAGCCATACACCAAAGATCGCGCTAAACATGTCGAATAGTCGCACTAAACAGTTTATTGACTTTTTTTTGTTCTAATAATGAAGCAAACAACCATGAACCAGTCTAGTAATCCTCCCGATTCTCTCACTGCTTCAAGTGAGGAGAGCACGCGGGAGAGACCGGTAAAACCATAACAAACTCATTCTCACGTCTCACTTCAGCTCAGCAGCAGCATGTAAACAGTTTATTCCCGGTTCCCGAGGTACGGTTTCGCTTCCATACAGAAAGCCAGTCTACGTCAAGGTGCCATTCGTAACGGTTGTGTTGTGTTTTCGGTAGAGATTCTTCAGTTGCTGGAAGTGACCGTTTCATTCCGTCGTGTGTCGATGTGAGCAAGAGATTCAGGGAACCTGAAGCTGAACCAACACCTCGATGAATACAAATTTCGAGAGCGCGCGGCTTCTTGCGTGAGGCGTATTGTTGTGTTTTTTTCTGGGTTTGACGCGTATTGGGTCTTTGCAACGAGGTGCTCGGTTCGTTGATGTCCAGTCCAGAGGTCCGGCCAGATATTACTCTATCGGAATAGTGCCGGTTACTGTGTGTGTGGGGTTTCGATTGAAGGTTTCAAGTTTATTATTCACTCTCCTGATTCAGCTACTTGGAGATTCGAAGTCTGGTGCCTCTCCGTTCACAGATCGTATTTGTTGCAGCAGTGTGGATTTGGTGTGGCTTAGTTCTGCAGGTTGTCCCGTGTGACGGGTGGTACCCCAATCAGGTCTGTGATCGTCCAGTAATTGTTTATTGCAGTTCGGTGATTGTGAAGCTCCCCGGATCGGGTGCTACAGATGGGTCAAAGTGCAGTGTAATCCATTAACCCAGTGGCGAGTTAACTAATCGTGCTAGAAGCAGCAGTAATTGAATCAACTTTCTGGCGTAGGGTGGAACCCACAGGACGGGTTAACCGAAGCGTGGACCAGCAATTTGGAGGCTCTGCAAGCACACCAACACAGCCAGGTAAGAATGCTGCTAATCACCGAAAAAACAATTTGAAATTGAGGCTCTGAAAAGGGTGTTCGTATTTAAGTCTTCTAATAAAAAGAAATTGGGCGTTGACAAAATACCTAAATCGATAAAACAATTGGTCTTAATCCACTGAAAGTTCTAAAAAATTCAAAGCTGCTTTCTAGCTTATTGTGCCACCTGTAGATTCACACCTTAAAGGTGTCCATTGAGAAGAATGCCTTCAGTTGAGGGCGTGGATCACTTGTTGGTGTGTGTATTTTTGGTTTTGACTTTCATTCGAAGTTTCGGTCTTCTAACATACGTCATCGTTTATATTTCATGAACTTCTATCCTGCCCATTAACGTAATCATTCAAAAAGATAAAATTCGATTCATGTTGCAATTATTATAATCCAGACAGGTAAAATTCCGTTTAATGATCATTACTCATCCTAACACCAATACAAACGAGCCCAACAAGTTGGAGTCATTTTGCACAACCACCAAAGTCGATCTCCCAAACTGAGCCCGTCCATGGTGATCTGATCGTACAGACACCAGTTCAAACAAAAAAGGTGTATTTTGATTTTATATTATGCACTGTTTGACAGATCGGTGACTTCGTGCCGTGCCCGTCGTATGTGGTCAACAGTGAGATAGCATAGAAGCATAGAATATGATAAAAGCATGTATGTAGTACGTACATGCATATATCAACGATTCTGTTGTCGCTCTGTTGGATGACTGGACTGTGACTTTGGATCACAGCACCGCCCCGCAATAACAACATTTGACCTACGCATGGTCCTCTCGGTGTTGCCGGACGACGGACACGCCGTAGAATGACACATTTGCGTCCATTTTCAATTGTTGATCTCTGAACCCTCTGTCTGTGACGTAAGTTTGAGTTTGATAGGAGATTCCCGTTAGCGAGGTCAAACAGTATAGGTACAAAATGTTAAAGTTCTTACCAAGTTGTCAAAAAATGTTATGATTAGAACCCAGCTGCAATTCTTAAATTGTATTTAGTGGCTTATTGTAGATTCTGAATCTGACTTTTAAATGTCAAACATGCATTCTAGCATATCCATTTTTTTCTAATTTTAACTTTGATAGGATTTTATCTTCTATATTCATCTACAGAAATGTGCTTCTGTCTCCCACCCAATTCAATATTTTTTCCATTAGTCTGAACCTGAAATTTTAGTTTGCTCATCAATGAATCCCAACACTAATTTCTTTAGAAATATTGTGTTGATAATTTTTTTTTTGAGGTTTTGTGGTAAACATTTTCAAATACAATTTTTATCTACGGATTCTAGAGTCAAATGTTCTGTCTGATATTGTGATGCAATATTTATGAATATATAGGTGTTGATTTTTTGTTAAGACATCCATAGTAGGTATAACACCAGTGTCCTTTAATCTCTACATTACACAAGAGCAGAGTATTTTTGGTGCCTACGTTTTAGACGTCCTGAATTTAAAATTTACTTTCTATTATGTGTTGCGATGTTTACTTGGTTGAATAATTCTACTGAATCAATGCAATCGAAAGAATCCATTTAATTCAACCACTTTTTCTAAGAACTTCAAATTTTACATTTTTATTACTAAGATTACTTCAAAAATAAATAATAACATTAAGCTCAGTATTTAACCTTCAAAACACTATTATGCCTGCTTAGAAGGTAATTTATGATATTTGCAAAAAATAATTGTTGATACATCACGTGCAAACCTTGCGGAAGGGTTTTTTAACCATCCAATCGAAAATAAAAACTTTGATTACAGCTGTCCAATGCAAAATTCTTTTCGTAATTTGTTCAATGACTAAATCCCCAACATAAATTCTGTGTATGTTAAATATTCAAAAATTGATATTAACAGGTTTTTTATTCAACCATTGATCGCTTGGTGTGTGTGTTTCGTCGAATGCAAAATGAATTTGGTAACATTAAGAATTAAGAATTGGAATCCAAAATTAGAAGAATAAATAATAGAAAAGAATTCAACTAAAATTCCATGCAGAATTGCTTACGTCATGGTAGCCTTAAACTGTTCGCAGATGATTCCGTCTCCTACTGGAGTGGTAAAGACTTACGAGCTCGTGGTGTCAAAGGCCAATTCAGATTTGAGAAACAATGCAGAGTTTTTAAAGCATAGAAAACTGTGCCTTAATTTAAATAAAACCAGCTGGATGATTATTGGAAATCGACAGATTGGAGTTTGTCCAGAATTGTTAATTGATGGTTGTGTCGTCGAAAAAGTACGTCAGGTAAAATACTTAGGAGTACAAGTCGACGAAAAACTAAATTTCATAGCTCACATCGACTACATCATAAAGAAAATTGCCATTAAATATGGTGTACTTTGTCGAATAAATAGGTATATGACTTTTTGGTCAAAAATAACTTACGTGAAATCTGTTATTATGCCACACTTTGATTATGGTGCTACGATATTGCTTCATGCATCAGAAACACAAACAAAGCGGCTGCAAAGAATACAAAACAAAATAATGCGAGTAGTTATACGATGCAACAGATACACTCCTAGTGCTTTAATGCTTGATATGCTGCAATGGTTGTCAGTTAAGCAGAGGATTGCGTATAACAGTTTGATTTTTATCTACAAAATGATTAGAGGATTGCTTCCAGCTTATCTATCAGACGGTCTGCAGTACGGAATTGATGTACAGGGATACAATACAAGAAGAGCACATGATTTTAGATTACCAAACTCGAAAAAAGAGATGACAAAACGTTCTGTGTTCTATAACGGACTGAAAATGTATAACAACCTACTAAGAAGTATCAAAGACAGCCCAAATTTAAACACTTTTAAGAACCTGGCAATAAATTACGTGAAACAGATAATTTGAGAAAAGGACTAATCCTAAAAAGGATAATACAATAGTGATGAAGATCTGACGAAGCATCAGATAGAAATTGTACGGTGATGGACATACGCGGGAGTAAGACGAATAAGTCGTACAGAAATTGATAAAATAAAGTAAACAATATGAATTATCCTAAGGATAAACTGTCCCTCCCACTTCTAAAGATGCGTATGGGGTGGAGGAAGGACCCAAATGTGGGACCATCACAAAAAAAAAAAAAAAAATACATCGTAAAAGTTTTAGAGTAAAATTGATCTCGAGATCCCGAGTTTTCAAACCATGAAATTCGAGAAACAACACAAGAATTGATAATCTCAATGAATTGAATTTGTATTGTAAAACCTGGAAGAAGGTAAAATAAAAAAAAACCTAGAAATATTCATGGTTAGAGAATCACTCTAAGAAATTCGCAAACCAACTATGAGAATTTTTTTATAATCATTTTTAAAGTGCTCAGCATTATTAAAATTTGCTCGCGTTTTTTTTATTCAGATTTTCCTTGTTTTGGTACCAGACATGCTGACAACAGTTAGCATACATTACCAGGGGGCTCAAGCCTTTTAGTCTGAGCGAGTGTTGTGGGTCGCTAAGAAAAAAAAATTGAAAATGGTAAATTTGAAAGTTACATGCTTAATTCAGGATCAGGAGAGAATTATTTCAAAATAAAAGTCTCTCTAAATTGGAAGCAAAAAATTTCGGTTTAATTAGTTAGAAAAGCTTACATATATTCGAATATCACATCGAAGACTGAAATTGGAATGGAAATTTTATAGAGAAACTCAGTATTGTAGGGACCAGGTAGGCTTAGATTAATTTAAGATAGTTAAGAGCAAGTTCACTGGTGTTGGGAAAAAGTGGTAGAAATTTTGACATTTTCAAAATGTGCTAAAAGTTTTCAAAATTTCTACCACTTTTTCCCAACACCAGTTAACTTGCTCTAAGCAGGCTAAGATTGATAATTTGTCAGAATAGCTCGAGACGTTCAACAATAAACACGTCAAATAAATCGCAAAAGTTTTATTTAACGTCGGCATCCTGCAGTTTGGCGGATTGGTCTAATGGTGTTATACATTTTTTTACATTGGTTTTCGGAAAAGGGGTGAAGAATGTTTTAACGAAGACAAATTTCTTCAATGATTTGAAAATTCATTCTAGATAGCCCATTTGTTTTTATTTCAATAATACCCGAATATTGCACAGATTGAAAAATCTGGACTTTTTTTAATTTAAGTAAACATTGATCTATCCACAAATTGCATGTTTATAAAATTCCTCACAAAAAATGTAAAAGCTTAAAGTAAAAGCGATTTATTTTTGTACTTAATGCGAGAAATTTGTGCTCAGTGAAAATGGGAGATGTTTTTCTCGATTCCACCTGTTCTGTACTGCAAATGTCCTTTCAAGAAGCGAGAATTACTATTATTAATTTAAATGTTGACAAAGCTGAGAAAAGTTATCCTAGCCGCTAGTTTAAAGCCATAACGTTTTTATTTGAATTTGGAAAAATTTATTAAAACACAACGTTTGATTCACTGGGTCTACCTTAAATATGTTCTTCATTGAATTGTTAAGAAAACATGATATATGTATTGTATATTGTAATGTAAGCATTTCAAATCCCCCGGATTTATTCGGACAAGTTCAAATTTTCAAAGTAAAGAGGATAAGTAAAGCAAACTACGTTCATAATTTATTTAAAAAAAACATTGAATCTAAATTGGTCACTTTTTTGGGAGTTTGAAAAACGGTTTGAACGCTGCTAACATGTTTCATTTGAAAAAAAAATTGAGGTGTTTTTCTTCAATTTCCTTTCTGGTTTCTGCCATGTTAGGATTCTACGTCGAAAAATTTACAATGCCCAAATTTTGTTAGGCTTTGGGGAAATTTTATCCTGATTTGCTCAGCCCACATAAATGCCGGAAAATTCTGCAATTCATACTTTAAGGGGCCCTCCTTGACTTGTATTTAAGTTAAACTATTCGAGACATTATTTCACGGGGAGCCTCCTTACCTGGTTTACTTTTCGTTTTCATTCCAATTTTTACTGTTAAGTTAGATTTAGTAATTTGTAGTTTTTACTTTCTTTCCCAGATTCCTTAAACAAAATCAGTGTGATTAAACTAATATTAATCTTTTATTAAGTCCGGCTGGAATTTCATCTTCCAACCATGCGATAATGCAACACTTTGTTTTGTTAATATCTTCTGCATCCATATTATTGAGATATCTTCTAATAAAGAAGGTTATTGAATAAATATTCTGGGCAGGAGTGCGAAAAATTTAGGAAATCAACTTTTCGACCAAAGTTCATATAGTAAGACCAGGCCCACCAATGGTTGCTAAACCTCGAATCGAGTACGTTCAGTAACATATCTATCAACCCATCATCGGACCAACTGTCGCTAACTTGATTCGAGAAATAGCATTCGAGCAGTAGGTTGTTACAGGATGCATTTGTATAGCAACCCGGTAGCAACGCAGCCAGTCGTCGCTATCAGAAAATAAACAAACACAAATACCAAGCTGGATGGCAACAATGGGTGCGGAGATCAGTAAGTAGATAAAAACGCAACCAATCAAAACTTCCAGAATACCGAACGAAATAGCATCGCCCGGTGGGTTTGGTCTAAATCGTTTAAGGAGGATCTAACAGTGAGCTAATTCATTCTAATTTTCACGATTCATGAAGTGAAGATGATTGACTCCTTGAAGGTAGGGTATATTAGAGGTTTTATCAAACGCAAATCAAAAATTTTCGATTGGGGAAGTGAGTGACATTTTTTTTTGTCTAGTTCATCTAGCTGACTAATATACAGGTCTGTCTTCATTTCTGCAAGATAAAAAAGCTGCCCGCCGAAAAAATAAACAAAATACGGTGGTCAAATCGTTCGCAAAATATTGGAACCACTACCGGGGAGATATTTTTAAAAATAACTTGAAGGACAGTGAAACGAACTCTTTAGCGGGCACCTGGCTTGTTACGAGACAGAAACTTTTTGTTGACAAGTCTCGCATAGATGTTCCGGACATATACAAAGGACTAAAATTGTTTTTTTTTATTTCCAGCACTAGAAAAGGCTGACGATCTGTGGAAGCTGTACATAAGTCAGTGCTACATAACTATTAACACAATAAATGGCTAAATATACAAAGAAGGTTGCCGTCAAATGCGACCTTTTTCCCTGAATAACACTTCCATAGATCCTACAAATTTGATACTCTCTGTTTTGGATGGATCTGGAATGGTGCAATTACTCGAAAACAAAGGGGGAGTGATGAAAAGTCAAATCTGTTGTTTTTGTGCCGAAAGAGGACAATCTGCTAAAATTGTCATAACTTCTATCAAATTAAAAAGTTTTGAGTAGTTTTGAAAGTTAAGCTTCAGGAAACGGAAAAAAAATTCAAAAAATCTTTGATCTGAAAAAGGGTGATTCATAGTGCGAATTACAGGTGGTGCCCAAATATTAAAGTCGATGAACTTCTTTATTAGACGCTATCTCAAAAATAACGTGACAGAACGTTAAAAAAATTTGCACATGTGAACAATACGTTACTAGCTTATCAGAAAATCATCAATTTTCATTCATGCATTCAAAAGTTATTAATAAAACACAGTGTTTCGAAGTTGTATCTTGTTGATGCTCTATTCATGTGAAAAATATGTTGAATCAGACACTTATGCTTCACTATCGTTAAATTCAAATCTGAAATCTTCGTATCAAAAATCAAACGTTGTAGACAGAAATGTGTACAATGAGTTGCAATATACTTGAACAATGCATGTGCAAACGAATGGGTCGTTCATCATTACCAGATTCATATAAAGTCATTAGCACCCTCGTACAGACGATTTGATTTTAATTTCAATTTTTCCGAAACTCATCGGAAAACATAACTCTTCGAACAACAGGTAGGTCACATGAAAGGGAAATATGGCTACAATTGCTAGCTGCCAAGAAGGGCGTCCATCCATCCAGCGAATTGTTACACCTTTTATTGATCAGTCTATTATTGCCGTCTGCTTCCGTTTTGTGGAAGGATGGAAAGATTTTTTTTCCAAAAGCCGAAATCAGTAAAGTATGGGTAAGGTAAAAGATTAGACCCTCTATCTTCCGCCTTCGCATGATTAGCTGCACGGAATTCCGTTTTGGAAGTGAATATATTGTAGTAGATCGAAACATTCCATAAACATAATTGATACCTATACCTACGTTTTGGTAATACCATTCGAATTAAATCACGCAGCCACAAAACATGAATACGTAATAATGTGATATAAATCATTGCTCAAAAGGTGTACAGATATTTTGGCTTTGGGGCCGGTGAGAAGTGAATCGATTCCAAGCCAAGTGTCCATGACAACAAACTGTTGATAAACAGAGAACGTTTTTGTTACAGCGATGTGAAGGAGAAATGCAATGGAATTTGGGTGTCCTTTGATTGAGAGAACGCTTAAGACTCTTACAGATATCTCGTGAAAAATGTGTACGATAATGATAATTCAGGAGTGAATAAGTCATATTTATTCTTTTTTTTATGACTGCGATTTTCGTATTTTTTTTATAATTTACAAGGGCCTAGTAGAAATGAGTTCGAGTTCATTTCTATGGGTTCGAGCTCGTTTACGAAAATTTGCCAACGTAATACTATTTAATACCGTTGACTTTATCGTTTGATTCACACTCGTCCTTATGTTGGTTTAGAAGGAGGGTGATGCCAAACCGATTAAAAAAACCACAATGGCATGCATTTTCCACGTACCGTTCACAGTCTGTAGAGTTGTGCCGTTACTATAGCAGGACTGACTGTCCGTTTTATGCCTTCGTTTAACAGCAATTGTTGTTGCTGGGTTCGTTTATGTCCTGTCGATCATAGCTCAAGATAATTCATTACTGCTGGCAACAACCACGGGTCAGTTTGTGTCCGGTACTTTTTTTTGCTGCCTCTTTTGGTCTCTACGTCCATGCCAAAGGAACAGGACCTCCCGTGAATGGGGACGTTTCCAAGTAGAAACGAAAGTCACCCCTAGGCTCGGTCCTTAAATTACTTGCATGTGGATAGGTTGAAAAAGAAGAGAAGAAAAATTCACTGATTAAGGATCGCAACCTATGGAAAACTTCCAGCCGGCGAGGTACAACAACGACGTGCCAATGATTTGACGAAAGATTTTGTTAGTTTTAATAGTCCGATGTCTGGACGATGTTTTTGCCGGTGCGATATGTATTCGGTCTCGGTTATCTTATTTCCATCAGTTGATTTTAACATAAAAAGAACTAGCCCGTTGTGAAGCAGCAATTTTGTAAAACACTGAAGCAAAAAGGAATTTCCATCGCTCAATTAGATATTCAAATGAGAAAGGAACTCATTTGTAACTAAAATGTAGGTACGTTAAACTTTTCAGGGAATGGTGCGACTGAACAAATTATCATTTGTTTGTCAAAAGTAGGTTTGTAATCTGAGCTCAATATTTTATTTATTAAACTGTCATTGAATACGAACTCCACAGCTCCAGGTGTTGAGATTCTGTTTGTTTATCTCAGCTTCTCTTTTAAAACTTTTCTACCTCCATGTATGTAACTAATACTGTGTCAACAAACGAACTCTAACTTTGATAGCCCTCAACCAACAGTGACTCACCCGGTAAACAATCTTGCTTTTTGGCCCTTGAAAAACGAGCTTGTGCATCGTTTAATGGGAACGATAATTAGTTCAGGTCAAGAAGAAATAAACATTTGGAAAATAAAAGGACACCACGGAATACAAGGACTTCTCGAACCAATGTATGTGGGTACCTAACCTCGTGTAATTTGAGAAGACGCCCTACTGTTAGAACTTTTGACTGGAATGGATACGGATCGTTTGGTTCGGTACATAATTAGCTACTAATGGGGCTTCTTCAGTGGGTAATTGCCAGCCATTCGGCCAACCAGATGGTTGTGTTCGGAAAAAGTTGGGTTTTGTTGAAATCGGAAACTCACACGCCGATTACACATTTCAAAACTGACAAATTTGTGTTTCTTTTATCATTCTAAATGAAGAAATTCATGAAATGTTCAATAAACAGAAATGTACAGGAGGCTTAAAAAATAAAAAAATATTCAGATTTCGGCAAAATTTTATGATGTTGAGAGTAAATCTACCCGACCCTGGCCTATAGGGTAAGGTTGCCAGAATTTTTCCAGCACGTATCCGGGCCGGACAAACCGGGCTATGTTTTAATCTAAAAACCTGGCAAAATCCGGGCATTGGATTTCAAAATGATCGACCGAAATCCTGGTTATATCCAGGCAAATTTGGTCAAAACCTAGAAATAACTTATCATAAATCAAGCCAAAAAATTTGAAAAATATTTTTTCACCATAATTTATCAACAGATTTTAAATCGTATTTAATGCTTTCAAAAAACCTTTTATGATTATTTTTATAAAAATTGCTCAGCAAATTTAATTTTGGGCGCAGAAGTAAAAAAAAAATGTATAACACAATTTGTTTTTTTTTTAGAGTGTGGTTTGTGAATGAAAATGAGAATAAACCTGATATAAACAATGAAATCCGGGCAACCGGGCCGGACCGGACTTTTTCCAAATTATATAGTAAATATCCGGGCAAACCCGGATAAATCCGGGAAATCTGGCAACCTTTCTATAGGGACATGGTTGACTAATTTTTCTAAGAATTTAACCTTCCTGTATTGTGCACTAGAACGCTGGAAAAAATACTTTAGGCTCCCATATGTTTTTTCGATGCTTTCTGGATCACCAAGCATCAGTGTAAAATTTGAGATGATTTGGTTGAATCGGAACGCATTTCAATTTTGCAAGGAAAGTGGTATGGAAGAAGAAGCTTTTGCACATTAAATCATCCAGAAAATTCAATTAACCTTGAAATTTTTTGCTAACATCATGTTAACCCTTCATTTCATGATTTTTTATTTTTTCTCGAAAAAATTCTCAATAGTGCGCAATGATGAATACATGAAGGGAAAAATAAGGAAAAAATATTATTTTCACATATTTCGGTTATTTAGAAAAAATATTAATTGTTGCATATTTGCAACAACATGAAACGGTTACACCTTTTTTTCTTCACACTTGACAACTGGAAATAAATGCTTATTCCTAATTTCTTTTGCACTAATCATAGTTTTCGCACAGGAACTTCGCAAATCTAGATTTCTGGACACCGGAAAGTTAAGAATTTATCTGGGAGTAGTTATGTATGTTGGTTTTCCACCATGGGTGCACGGATTCACCGCAGTTTCTGCCTAAGTATGTGCTCTCATGCATTCTGGGACCGACCCCATGGCTTCGTATGTAGGTATATTTTGGAAGAACGAGTCAATCAGGTTACTTAGAGGTATTCCGGCGACCGTGCATATAGCTGGCCAGCTGGCAGCTGGTTAAACATTCATATAATCAGTTATAAGAGGAAACACATCTTACCTGTCGGCTTCTTATGGGATTCGAACCCAAAAGTTGTCTCGCCGATACCGGGAATCGAACCCAGCCTGGCACATCAGAACCAGACTCGCACCAGCTTATCCACTAGACTACAAAGACTCTCGAGAAATTAGCTAGGAGTAGTTATGCGATAATATACCACCTACTGAGGAAATTATTTCTTACGTTTGCTTGAAGGTGCTAAAAAAACGAACACACACATATAGGATCTCAGTGAAACTTCATGTTTCTTTGAAGAGATCTAATTTACTTAACTCTAAGGCGTACATCTTTCAAGGATTTTATGGCTAGCATCTTACCACCAGAAAGAGCACTATATGTGTCGTGATCGGGATTCGATCTCATGGACTCTGGCTTAGATGGCTGGAACGCTATCCTCTAGGCCACGACCGGCGGCAAAATGGAAAGCTTCTTACCTATACAACTTTTCTGAACATAACCTTGAACAAATCAACACATATCAATTCCGAAAACGTTTTTAAATTGGTTCTGATAAAGATTCTTAATCTTAATTTATACCATAACTATATGCCAGTTTTAATAAACAAACTTGATATTGAAGAGCAAAGTCTCAATTTAGTTTTGAAGGAATGATCCAATTACAAATTACATTAAACTATTAAATATCATTTGTTGGCAAAATTAAAAGAACAATAAAGATTTCTTCGGAATGAGCATTAGAATTTGGAACATGATTCTAAAATTAGAATTCAAACTTGAAATCAGTTTAAGAATAAAAAAGAAATAAAAATAAAACTAAATTCGAGAACAAAAAGTTTCAATTTAAAATCAACTTCCAGAGCTTCCAGGAAAAGGTTAAATAGTATAAATAAAGAGCATTTTTCGTCGATTGATAATAAGAAACGGCTCATACTTTAGTAAAAAATAATGAGCATTGTAATTTTCAATCAAATCATTCCTTCATCTCTAAGAAAAAAAAAGCAAAACAATACTTCAAACCTCGGTTATCGAATGTTGGCAGATAGTACTGAATTTTCAAGTGGAAAAATAAAAAAGCGTATTCGTTGTTTGTTTTTAGATTTATAAACTCTCTGGATAAAGCCCCGTACTTGAGTTTGAATCACGTTGAATAATATAGAACTTTTGAAAATTGGTGTATGCTTATTTTGCAAGTTGTGAAGGCATCCGACATTTTTTTTTATTCAAAATATGTATTTGTTATACCAATGGGCCGCGGAAAAAAAATCAAAATAATGTGTTTTACATACGCTGAATTACAAATCCTAAATAAGTTAATTATTCGGACCCGTCCTAGTTTAAAGTTTGATAAATTTTGAACTTTTTATAATATTTTTCTAGTTTTGATAACGGTTTAGAGCAAAACTTTTATTTTTTCACCTCGGGGGCCCTCTTTATTCAGGGGGGGGGGGGCAATTTTTCTCATCCCCCCCCCCTTTTAATACGGCCTGAACATGATAATAAATCATTTATAACGAAAACATTGTCATCGGGAAACAAATACACTGTTTAACGATGCAAGTTTCGAAAACACACTATGGAACCCATATAACTACCTAGGGTACTACCGTTGCATGGTGTTGCATATTTGCAACAGTTATTGAAAACCCATTATATCAGAGAAAAAACAAAAAAAAATCTCAAATTTTGTTTATTATGTAAATTACTTTAGTGGGAATACGAAAATATTTTTTTTGAGTCGAAAAAAAATTCTCAATATGAATTACACTAGGCCAAAAATTTGAAAAATTAGGCTTTTTCCACATTCCATATTTTTCAGATTCAAGTGGGTTTTTTTGGTTCCTATAAACACTAAAAATATATTTTTTTTAATTGAACGTGATCTTGAAATTATAAATATTATTCCCATCGAAAAAAAAATTTACTTTTTAGCTAAATGTGAAGTTTAGAACAGTTTTAATTAATTGTTGCATATTTGTAACTTTATGAAACGAAGGGTTAAGCATTTGATGAAAAAAATTAAGACCATTTAAAAATAAAAAAAAATTCAATTCATTAAAAAGTCTTTAAAAACGGCAGGCTTTGCTTGCTAGAGTTTACAACCATTTCAGGAAATGTTTTTGCTATGGTTATATAAATCATCGAATTCAATGGCTATGCAGTCATTTTTTGCGATTTTTCATTTTCATCCTAGCTTTCAAATAGCTGTCAAAAACGCTAAAATTCAAAAAAAAATATTTTAAATTCTGTTTTTGAATAATATTGAATATACTTTCAGGGTAATAATTAGGTTAGATCTAGGGTAATTATAAGCTTATCCACACGAAATATACTTCAAGAATCAAGAAATATTTAAAATCTAAAATTATATTTTTTCGAACATCCAGTACATCTCTGGTAATTTGTTTAATGAAAAATTATGTTTTCACATACACATTTCCATACAAAATTAAAACTCGTTGCGCTAATTCAGGACTGAAGGAGTCGCTTCCAAAATTTTTATTGCTTTTTCTGGAAATAAAAACAACCCAAAAAGTTATGGGAGGTGTAAAAATTATTAAATTTGAAATTTCCATACAAAGCTTGCAGCTGTCTATTGTGAACCTTTGAATGTCCTTCGACAAATATGATGGCTTACTTGCCTAAAATGCAGTAAAAATATGTCCATATATTCCTTTTTTTAGTTGTAACTTTAAATTTCAAAATTTCCAAATTTTCAAAACTCACAAAGTCACATGAACATTTAGCGCATTTGTTGTCTTTAGCTCTCTTTCTTAAATTTCGAAAAAAATATTTCGAACTTTAAATTGTGTTTAGATCTAATTATATTCCTGGATCCTCCTGTACTATTCAAATGTCCTCTTCGACCGACAATTGCTCTTGCCAAGGTCTTTTGAAGGCATATGGAGGATCAAACCGATGAAAAATTTGAAAAAAAAAACCTGGAGAAACGCATGTCTCCGTTTTACCCGACCCTGAGGTGTCCGTCTTACCCGACCTAGCAACTATTTTTTCAAGACCTTCAAACAAAACTCGCTGGCCAATGAAAAACTTAATAAACATTCCACCGTTTAAAACAATCTAAAGTTTCGAAAATGTTGCGAGTTATGGACTATTTTCTGAGTCGAAAACATTACATCTAATGGTGTATCCTCAAAGTTATTGTTTGTTTTTTTTTTAATATTTTTGAGACCTTACATGAAATTTACAGAAGTTTAACAAATTTAACAAAGTGTTTCGAAACTTAGGCAAACATATTCTCATCATTTGATTTCTTCCAAATAAATTTACTTTAAAAATATTGAATTGGCCGTTTAACCCAACATTCCTAAAACAACAAAAACCGATTTTGAATCTTTTTATTATCGTTCATCTAATCAAGCATTCGGAACTTGCCTAGTTTTTTTTTACTTTCAAACTTACAATACTCCAAAAAATTAATTTCTGCATTTTTTTTTTTGGAAATTAATAAAAATAATTAAAAACTGGTCCAAGATAATACAAGAACGATTTCCGGTTTTTTAATTAAACATTCTAATTTATTTTCCAACTTTTCCGAAGACTGCAAACCGCTTCGAATTATGCTTTAAAAAATAGCTTAGAATTCGTTTGGCTATTTTTTTTCTAAAGGTCTTCAAAATTCCTCATTTCTACAGAACACGGTCAAATGAACGATAAAACCATAACTTTTTCCTCAAAAGTCAGAAATACTAAAAAACGAGTTATCCTGAAAACGAGAGCTGATAGAGAAAAACTAAATTCTGCGCCCCAAGTTAGTCAAAATCAGGTCCTAAATTCTTTGCAGCTCGATACCATGTGAATTTTGTTGCCTTGTGTAGTTTATGGAACAGTTGATTTGTGAAATGCCTTAAGACAGTTTCTACTACGATAAAGGTAAAGATTTGTGGACAGGTTGGTAAAATAGAATCACGGCTTATTGGGTGAAGTTGGGTCGACAATCTTTCAAGCAAAACCTTGAATTACACACATACACTATTTTACAGTATGACACAGGCATTATCAATATTTGCAGCTGTTTAGGGTGGAAAAAGTTAATATTTTTTTTCGAAAAAAAACAGGTTTTTTTTTATCAAAATCGTTTTTTTTTTATTTAACTCTGATTTTTTATATTAAAATAGGTTATGTATTGAACATTATCTATTTTATTTTTTTTTAGTTTGAAATTTCAAAGTTTTTATTTTTTTTGTTTAAAAAAAAAATTTTTTTTTGTTCACCTTGAACAGCTGTAATAAATAGGTCACTTTATGAAAATAATTTAGCATCCAAAGGTTCTGCATCATTTCATAAAATTTAGTTGTTAAATACAGTAGAAAAAAATATAGGGATAGTTTTGATGGTTAAACCCCCTCCCCCCATGGCGGTCCAGAAATGCAATTGTGGTACACCCTAAATTTCACATTTTTCATACAATTTCGATCATTCATTCAAAACTAACAATTTAGACTCAGAACTGATGCAAAAACCTCAAAATTTTCTCACTTGTTGTTAGAAAATAATTTCTGAATATTAAATTTTAAATGGGATTTAACTCATTTTCGAGGTTCTGGTTCCGGATTTTAAAAATCAAAATTGAATTTTTGTTTTTATTTTTGGATTCTGAATCCAGTTTAGGATTCTCGGTTTTCCGTTCAAATCATCATTGGAAATCCAAGAAGCTGTTTTGAAATTGTCGTTAAAATTTAGTTTTGCATTTCATTCCAAAGTTGATTCATGGTTTTCGAAACTCATATGCATTCCCAGTATTTTGATAATAAATTTCTGGATGTGAAGCAAAATTAGAATAATGCCGAGTTTTTGTTTTATATTCAGATTTGAGGTTCTTAACTTTATTCTTATGCAGAATTTTAACATAACAAAGCTTCAAAATTGTGATCCTGAGTTGAACACTCAAAATCAGATTCCTAATTCGTAATTCATGTTTTATTTCAGATTCGCAAATCGGATTAAATATGAACTATCGATATAATAAATTCAGATTTGATTCAAAGATTACTGACTGAGGGATCTGAAACAAATTTCGATTTTCGGGTTATATTTTAAATTCTGATTTGGAGTCTGAATTGAAAAATCGTTTTTTGTACATTTCAGAAATCATATTGAAATTCAAAACCATATTCAAATTTGAAATTTTGAATTCAGGTTCAAAATCAGATTCCGAATTAATATACAATACAGATTCAGCTCGTAAAAAAGTATCACTATCTAATTAATATATTAAGGACCGCGAAAAAAATATAAGCCAAAAAACACCGATATTCGACAATCTATATCTCAGAAACCACTGCAACTTATTCTACAAATTTAGTATCTCTGAATTGCCGAAACAGTTGTATGTAAATTCGTAAAATTTAGTTTAACGATTCAATTTATAACATTTGAGTATGCAACACGAGGGATAAAATGAGATATTTCCGTATGTGTTAAAATTATCAAAATTACTATTTCGTGGAAGAATAAAATCACAAATATATAGTAGAATTTGAGTTTATTTTACAAGTGTTGTTTGGTTAAAAAAAACTGAATTCTATTTATAAAAAATCTTTTACAGGATTTTAATTATAGAATTGAATGTTAATGAAAATATTTGCTGATAAAGAAACATGTAATCATTTCGTAAAATATTTGACTGAGAGTTCTTTTTTTGTGTTTTGATTAACAGTGATCTGAAATTTTTAATTTGAATCGGGTTTGGAAAAACCAGATTTGAATCACAAAAATTCAATCTGCTATTAAAAATTATATTTATGAAATAATCAAATTTAAAGAACTTGATTGATTTAGCTTATTTGATTTGAGTGTGAGTTGGTTGTTTAAAAATTTTAAGGCTTTCTTGAAAAACTGATGCTATGCTCAATTCCAATAAGCTAAATTCGCCAGATTTTTTTTAGCACATTAAAAGATTTGATGAAAACCATCGATTCTAGCTTTAAATTTTAAAGATTTTAGGAAATATCTGCAAAAGCCTATAAACTGAAATACGAAAAATATCAACACTAAATTATGATGAATCAAATAGTATTAAAAAATCGGTTTAATTTGTGTGAGGTATGTGTAACATTCATAATTCATGATGTTATAAATTCGCCAAAAGCAGAGAAACTAAGCCTTTATAACTAAATTCACATCAATTCGACTTTGTATGTAAGACTTTGAAACAGACAGACACATCTTATTTCAATTAGCGATTTGACGATTGTCTTGAAAATTCTTGTAGAATTCTTTCGTAAACTTACTGCTTTGTAATGCATGTAATTTTTTCAGCTGTCTCCGTCAACGAGCTACTTGAGCGAGAACAAGTAAGATACTACGTGGAAAAAAGCGAATTTTGCACAAAAGGCACTACAAAGACGATTTAATCTAATTTTCTGAAATTTGATCCCTAAATTAATTTTCAAAGATTTGCCGTTTTTGCTCTGTTTTTGTAAGCTTCACATTGATTCTCCAATAATGCCAAAATATGCGGGAAGGGCTTACGATCTACTATAATAGAAACATTGTTAGTATCTAAATAACGTCACATTTTGCGCCATTTTTCTGATACGTTTTCGAGATTAAAGATAGAGTTTCAAATTCTGCGTAAGCAAGCAACCTCTCTCAAATTATATGGACTCTATTGCTCAATAGGAACTCAATTTAAGCCAAAAAACTTGTATGGAAGCCCCCTTTCTCCTTCCGATCTGCAACTGCTGGAAAGAGGTAGGGATCCCATTTATTCGTAATCAAAAACCCTATCATATCAAAATTGGTTCCATTGGTAGATAATTTCTTAAGCAAAACGACCCCCTCCGAAGAAGAAGTTACAGAAGTGTCTGTAACATTCATTAAAAAAACATATCGTGTATTTAAATATCTTCACATGTCAAATTTGATTCTATTGGCTTTACTTCTGAAGTCATACCAACAAAATTGTATTGGCGCCCCCTCCCAACTTCCTGTGTACTCCCTGGAAGAGCGGTGTTTCAAATAATCAGAAAACCCAAATGATTTCCCATTAAATATTTAGTTCCATTTGTAAGATAAGTTCTCAGTTTATGCATAACAATTGTAACCTTTCCTCGTATCCAAATTCCCTCCCATGCCAAATTTGGTTCTCGGTCAGTTCTAAAATTGTGCGAAAAATTGTAAAGGTTCCCCCTCTCACTTTCCTATCGCCCCTTTGGAAGGAGGCAGTAGTACTAAATTTTGATAGAAATTGTATGGGAGCATCCTCTCCCAATAAAATTTTCTCACTGAAAGAACAGCGTGTTCCCAATATATAGTAACATTTCTCGTATTAAAATTACTTCCCATACCAAGTATGGTTCCATTTGCTTCATTAGTTTTCCAGTTATGAAAATTCTAAAGGAGCCCCCCCCCCCCCCGCCCCCCCCTTTCTTTCTCCCCACTGGAAGAAGGTATAGGCACCAAATATTCATAGCACCATTTCTCGTACCCAAATATCATTTTAAGTCAAATTTGATGCAAATCGACGAATAGTTCTCAAGTTATGCAACAGGGTGGATTAGATTTAAATCAAAATGATTTAAATCATGATTTAAATAGTTTCGATAGACGAGGATGCCTAATGCTTGGCCACGTAGAACGGGATATGGGTTTAGATAAAGTCCACGTGGACATTAGACTGCCCCAAATTTGTATGAGAAATTTCAAGCTTGTGAAATGTTATGCGCTGCAGACTTAAATTGATCCTATGCCTAGTACAAGGTGTCATGCCAAACTTAGGCCAGATCGGATTACGGGAAAGGGTCGCTCAGCAAGCCTAAATTTTGTATAGGATTTTAAGACATTTTGTTCGGGAGAAACATGAAAACTCGGCCGATTTCTTTCGAAAACAGTTTTTATTAAAGCCTAAACTATGACAAATATTTCATTCGAAGACTGGATTTCGATTCCACTTATGATAAAAAAAGTTAAAACTTAAAAAATGGGGTAACTTTTTTCAGGTTGATATTCATCACTGTTAGAGCTGCGTCAAAATGTTCGAAGCAGTGGCTCTCATTAATAGTGATGAATATCACCCTTAAAAAAGCTAACTATTTTTTGAAGTCTAATAACTTTTGTGTCCTAACTTGAAATGCAGTCTTCGGATGAAATATTTGTCATAGTTTAAATAGGCTTTGAGAAAAACTGTTTTCAAAAGAAATCGGCCGACGAGAACCAAAGTTATTCATGAAAAACTGGATTTTCTTGTTCTTTCCTGTGAGACCTTGTACTAGGCCTAGGATCAATTTAAGCCTGCAGCGCATAACTTTTTCAAATGTTTCGTCACTTGGGGCACTCTAGTGGACATACTTTATAAATATTACTCAAATTTAATTTGATGAAGCTATTTTGATTGAAAACTTGGTAAGTTGACATTTCAATCAAATAACTCAAACAATGTCCGCTCAAGTATGCTCAAAATAATTGTTGTTCAATTCTGAAGTAAATTTACTTTTTTTTTTTTAATAAAATCAACTGATTTTTCGTGTTTTTGCTTAAATTTCGATGCTCAACATTTTTAAAAGTTATGAATAAGAATTTTTCTATTTATTTGATCTTTTGATTTCTCTGAACCAAGAGAAGAAGGAGGCTGATTGAGTGTTAAATACCAACTCGTAGTCTGTCTATAAAAAGTGTTTGGTGAATTAGTAGCCTCTTTTATCAACATAAATTGAAATGTCGTTTTGGGTAAATTAAGCATTAGATCATACCTTGTCAACTTCTTCCGAAACCGAAATGTCGAAAATACAACACACAAAAATAAGGTTTATGGTTTTTTGTTAGAAAAAAAATCATCGGATAAAAAGTTGTAACAAACCCCACAACAGCTTGCGTCCAACTAGCCGCATGCAATTGGAATCTGCTTATTGAAAAGAACAATTCATCATCGGCCGCCCTCCATTCACTCAATCTTATCTGCTCGGCCAGCGGAACCCCATATTTCACTCCGCGGCCAGTACCCATTAAGTAGGAGTCCCGAGTAAACCAGGCAACGAACCACTTGTAAGAACTAACTCGGAGACGGCTGGATTCTTCCCTGTGTTGTTCACGGTTTTGTTCGACAGAAAATAGATACACACCAGAGAGCAGCAGCGAGCTGCCATAGCAGACTTGTGCCAAATCAAACTCCCATTAAAAACCGATCGACAGGAATTTCAAACAACGCACTCGGTTCTTAAGAAACAGAAGCACTGCGCGCGGTTGGCATGTTTTTGTTTTTCTTGCAGTATTTCTTCCTCGGTTGCTTGCGTGCGGCTGCGGTAGAGAAAAGTCTTCTTCGAAACCCATTCACGCTCGAAGATTCGTTAATCTTCAACTAGGTTGGTCAAACGACAGCGGCAAATGGAGGCGGTTTGAGGCACCGTTGTAGATTAAGATTAGTAAATGTGAACTAACAAAATAAACGCAGCGATCAGAAACGAAAGCGTTTCGCAAAAATACCTAATAGAGGAAGAGTTTGAGGTAAACCGGGGCAACTGATTTACTCAAGAATGCCTCCTAAAAACCGAAATGGCATTGAAACAGCTCGAGCGAGATCTGTTTCCCATTCGGGTTAGCTGCTCTGGAGATGAGTCAACCAAAAACGCGTTGTATGGGTAAAAATTTATAAAAGAACGAATTCAAAATTGTTGAAAGTTGTTGCTACGTAAAAATCCAAATGTTTCTATAATTTAATACATCAGTGTTTCATTCTTTGTGATAAAATTTTCACATTACGGTGCACATCTTTGAATCGTGTTCTATTAAGCTAGTTTCTTCAACATAAGAATCGAATTTTACTTTTGATAAACCATTAGAAATCGTTCATATCATCTAATGACTAATCTACTTTCATTTCAGTTGGTTGACTAATTCTACTCTTTCTTCTTTTTCTAGGTAATTCTGAGACTGAAGTCGATAATCTCAATAACCATAGTAAGTACACAATGCTATTCAACAGGCAAAACGCTTTTTTTAATTCAATATTCAACTTCGCAATGAAACTTGACGAAATTAAAGAGAATATGCCGAATTAATTTGAATCTGAAAAATAAAAAGTTCCTTTTAAAGTAACTTTGTCTTTTTTAAATGCATTTTCTATGACTTAAATTGGGTTAACAAGGATAGTGCAGTACTGAATAGGGACAAGAATTTAAAAAAAATCAGAAATTCAACTTAACCAAATTTATATAAAATTTCGACTTTCCTTTTTTCATAAATATTTATCGAAAATCTTAAAGAGGTTGTGTATATGCCGTTTCATCAAAAATAGTCCATAACAAGATTCGGAACGCTAACGGAAATCGACGGACAAAATCAAAAAGCGCCACCATCAAACGTTGCGACAGAAATGCTCAGTATAAACACGCTAAAGACAAAACCCTAATTTATATGACAGGTTTGGAAAAAACTAGCAGTTTGAGGGTTAATTTGCACAACATTTACACTGAGATCTTCTTTGACGTGGTTTTTGTTGCAATATTCTTCACGTGGTCTTGGTTCTTCAGAATTAGTTTTTCAGTATCAGAGTCAGTATTCGATATTCAAAGTCTTTTTTCTTGAGAAATTTCTCAAATTGTCAATAAATGACGGATGGTATGGAAATCCTACGATATGGGTATTAGATGAAAAATTCTTTGTTCGCTTAACTTTTAAATGCTGTAAATGACTAAAAAATCGCATGAAACCTCCCATATACATAGATAGTGGGTAACAGGATTCATAGGAAGAATTTTAATTTCTTTGTCAACAAAATAAACCAAGATATTAAAAAGGTAAAGTAAGGTGAACTAATACTAAACAAGGTACGATTAAAACATGATAAATCAAAATAAATCATTGTTAAAAAAACATCAAATATAATAAACAATAAAAAACCAGATAAATTGTATGTGCGTCTCAATGAATTGAACTAAAATTTACTGGGTAGAGATCAATTCGATGATCCGAAAATATTTTTCTTTTAACAATTTTATTACCAAATACATACACATTAATTTTTTTTTGTTGGAAACTAGCAAAATTTTGCTGGTTTTTATCCCGCCGACTTTCCAGCAAAATTTCCAGCAATTTGAATTACTGGTAAAATCAGCAAACATTAATGCTGGATCCCAGCAATTCAAATAGCTGGAAATCAGCAATCCAGATTACTGAAAACCAGCTATTTCTTTCAAAACATTCAGCTGTATTTGGTATCAATTATATCAATTCGTATTGAAGACTGGCTGTGCCTATGATGAGCAATAAATAACAATTATTTTCTACCATTTTTAAATTATGTATTTATTTCCAGAACTATATTTTTTTTTTAATATACCAACACCGGCTGTGGGGTGGCAGCTTTGTGCCAAAGTATTTATCATCTGCCACCTGAAATAGAGTTTTGATTAGAATCTTTCATGAAATATCTACTTATTATATCTACTCAAACACCAATAAAAACTCACCCTTGACTTGAAGTCTGGTTGATAGAATATAGAGGAAAATAAGAATAATTGTGTTAATCTATTCAAAGTTCGTGAAATAAAGTCTCACCTTGCTTCAGCGTACGAAAACAAATCGACTCCAATTTGACAACTCGGTTGCCGATTTTTCAGCAAACTAGATCAATTGCTGGATAGTCCAGCACTTTGAAAACCGCTTGCTGGTTTTCAGCAAATAATAACAAAAACACAACCGAATGCTGAAAATTTCAGCAATTAGAAAACCGAGTGCTAGTTTCCAGCAAATTTTGGATTGCTGAACGCTTCCAGCATTTTTTTTTACTGGACATCGAGGCAAAAATTTATTGTGTGTACTTAACCAATACTTACCACAGTCGTTTTCTCCATGCAAAGAAAAGGCGACAGCAGCAGCATCCTCCAGCGGGCAAAATGGAAGCACTAATTCAGGAAATTCGTGTAACTCGTGATGTGTATTCAAGGCACTACTTAGCCAGGGATGCCAGTTCTGATGAATCATTTTTTTTATTCCTATTCTTGTACCATAATAATTTTAGAAACTAAATAAATGATAAATAAACGTTTAAAGAAAATTTGTCCATGTTTTGAGAACATTTACCCAAAAAATGTGTATCGGGGCAACAGTTTTCGATTAATTTCTAGTGAGGTTTTATTGTTGATCATTCAATTCCCAGATGATTTGTAGATTTTGCTTGCGACAATATTTCGTTTTCGAATCAAGTGATTTTGAAATTAATCGCCTTTGATAAAACACAAACTGCTCAACTTTGCTTAACATTTTTCCAAACCAACGAAAAACAATAATATTTATTTCTTTTGTTGCCATATTATACCCAATACGCATCGTCGTAAAGAAGAAATTGATATTTGTTCCAGCCTTTTTATGGAATTATAATTTGAATGTGGATTTAAAAAAACTTCAGACATAAGTTCTTCGAATAACTTGCTGGTGTGTATTTTGGATGGAAAAGAGATTACCATTATTAAAATATTTTTTTTCTGTCTACAACTAGGTACTCTAAATTTACTCCAACTGACATACGCCAAATCAACTACAACATAATCCCATCGGTTACTATTGCTTGTGTTTTATATCAAATGAACTATGCTGAATGAATCGTAGCCATTGAAGATATTTGTGCTGACTGATAAAAATTGGAAACTGTATCTGATTTCTCAAATAGTTTTTTATCATTGTATGTAAACTAAAGAAAAAAGTGATGAAAAATTATTCGGCGGCATCCCTGATGAACACTTTTTGCCAGGGTGCTTACAGCTAGGGTGTAAGCATTTTGAGGGTGGAGACGGAGCACTTCTTGATAGCCAGTTGTTCGCCTACCATGCCTACGGGCTACGATTACGATTGCCTGTTACAAGATGGTCGATTCCCGTAGCTGTACTCGCCCTGCTTTTTGCGATTGTCCAACAGAAATGCCAAGTGTCGTGATAAATCAGGATTTGTACTGATTTTCGAGAGACCGTCCTGATTTTTTAAATTGTCCTGATTTGTCCTGATTTTTGATGGTCTTTAAAATGTACTGAATTCTCGGGATTTAAAAAACAAATATCTAAATTGATATTGAACTTATAGTCAAGTCATCAGGATATCGAACAAATGTGTAATAAATAGTTTAACTGATAACTTGTCAAAACTTCCTCCCGTTTTGAATATTTGTAGCCTTGACAAAATATTATATATGTGAAATACAAATTTAAAGATGTTTTGATAACTTTTGTGGCGGTTTTCTGTGAATTTCTAAGATGTTTCATACGACGTAATGAAAGCTCACGAGAGAAATGGTGTTTTTTTCATATAAACTGTAGGCCAGGCAATATTCTTCTCCCTCTGTTGCACACATTAAAGCGTCTGCAGTATCTTTATTTCCCCTTTATTCATGCAATTTAAGTAGAATAAGTGGAGTCTTAAAAATCCTGATTTTTTTTTCTAGTTTTCTGACTTTTGACAGAACCACCTGGCATCCCTAGGCGGTGCTAGCTTAGCTTAGCTTGTTTGGCTTCTCATATTCACCTAAATCGTCAAAACCAACAGAGGTGCCTGGCGGTGTTGTCAATAAACAAAATTGATTGATTTTTCAAGACATCACTAAATTGCATAAACATGTGATTTAGACGCCTTAACATATGCAACAAAAGTGAGTATCTTCTTGGCTGGACTGCACTTCATATTGGAAAAGAAACACCATTCAAATATCATCTGAACCGAAGATTACTAGCGGTCTAAGGGACAATTCGAGAGAGTTTCAGAACGGTCCTCGAAAATCAGTACAAATCCTGAAAAATCAGGACACCTGGCATCTCTGATCAAAGATCCAGAAAAATTCACGGTGAGAATATGTGGAAGTATTACACTTTGAATTTTTTCTGAAGCTTTGATCAGAGATGCCAGGTGTCCTGATTTTTCAGGGCTTGTACTAATTTTCGAGGACCGTTCTGAAAATCTCTCGAATTGTCCTGATTTTTTAAAAATGTTTTAGAAATGTCCTAAAATTTTCCTTCTGTCGCTAGATAGCGCTATTCCTGTCTCCCGTTTTCTCGTTAAGTTTTGTATATCGGTTAAAGTATATTGTGTATTTTAATGAAAAATTTAGAAACGTCGCTGGTGAACTGGCAACAAAACACAGACTTTCGTCAATCTAGTACTTCACCTTTCTTTGTAGGAAGTCTTTTGGAAGTCGGAATTCCGGACTTCCGAAGTACAATTTGGTGCTGGCGCGTTAATATTTGTTCTTATGATAGGTCTAGTATAACGCTTTCTAAAAAATATTGTTTTTATTGAGGGTCGTTATTTTGTTAAATTTTAACCTAAATAACATTCAAGTGACAAAATACGGAAAATATTGAACAATAGTTAATAATGCACCATACATCACTTTTTCGTAATCCTTGAGCCTCCTAAAAGGCCGTTTAGAGCAGAATTTGTATCATTTACTTAAAAAAAGATCTAAAAACTTGATTAACGTTCTTCAAAAAAGCTAACATTCGTTACGGAAAGTTGCGCGGAATCATGAATTTGCTATGTAATTAGGAACAATTTGAGTTGTTCCAAGGTAAAATGAGCTATGCTTTAAAATTACATCCAAGCATCGACATTCCTGGGCTACCAAATTTCATTGAAATACATTGAATAAAAAAATGATTTCCTAGTCCTCTGAACGAATGTTTGAAAAATTTCAACAATTTTATGAAAGTTTTAAAACCTATTGCAGTAGTTTTGTTCAAAATTGCATTGTTATAGATTCTGTCAGTTGCAAAGTTCTTTATAAACAATTTTTAATAATGTGGTAGATAAATGATCTGATTTAAACTAAATGAAAATTGTTGAATCTGGATATCAGTTTATTTCACTTCAAATCTTTTTTTTATTTCAAGCGTTCATTGTAAAAATTGTTCATAATCTATTGAAGTTTACAGGATATATCAGACAACAGAACACTGTTGCACATTACAAAATTATTTCGATTCAAGGATTTAAAAGTCCAGCTTGAACTGCATATAATTTTGTTAGTTTTTCTGTTCGGTTAGATTTGACAGATTTTAGCAACCAATAATCATAATCAGTTGCTGGACCCATTGAAAAAAATCTTTATAGTATTAAAATGAAAAAGAAAACAATCTGTACATTTTTCGCATCAGTCTAGACGTTTCCGAGTCTGCAACAATGTTTCATAATGTTTTAAAATCTTCAATTTAGAGAGTTTTGTAGTAAAGTTCTTCAGTGATGTCGTTGATATTTAAAAAAAGCTTCCATAAAAATTTGTCAGAAAAATATAGAATTGTATTTTTTTTCTTAATAAATAATCGCAAAACTTAAAACACCGAAAAAAAACCTGAAACCAAGTAGGAATTTCATCCAGTCAATCTCTTGAAAAATATTCAAGTTGATCAGAAAGTGTAAAGCCCAATTGGAATCTGCGAGATAATTTTTTTTTCGACAAATTAGTTCTCAAAAACACAAACACAAATTTCCCTTATTTAAAAATCAGAAAAGATACTTTTGTTCATTTGAACCAAAAAAACAAATTAGATCCCATTAATTTGAAAATACCTTTTAACTTAATGCGTCATCGATGGAAAAGTAACGAATTGCTTAGTCATCTAACTAAAAACCAGCTTAAATATATCCCATGAAGTCATTCATTACTGAAATGGTTTTAATATTCAAACATTCTTTTTACGAATGTCAGAAATCTGAGCTTAATTTACGGTTATCACGAGATATTTCAAAATGAGCGTCCGTAATTTAAAAAAAGCCCGTTTCAGAATCTTTCCTAAAAGTTTAGAATCACAAAGCATGCCTCTTATTGTCTGAAAAAAAACGACGAAATTCGGTTATAAAATGAAAACCGTGGAATCAATTCCCGCCACGTTTATTTAACCACTTATTGTATTTACTTTCCTGTACGTATGGCAGGAAAAAAAAGGTCTATCACCCCGTTCGAACAGAGAGCTTCCGCTATTCAATTAGACAAGAAAGCAAACAGACTACCTTCCAAACCAGAGGAGAGAAACATCCACCGTGTTCCCGGCATTCAACTTTTCCTTCCCCTAACAACAAAATCAAAACAGAAGCAGCTGATATCGGAGTGCGTTTATCTACAGTTGGCAGAATCGTGTCGCTCGTGTCGAATCAGATCCTTATGAAAAGCTTAGGGCCGTGTAGATTTATTTTCTAGTTAAATCGAAATTTCAACTTAGAGGAAGTAGTTTTTCTCAAAAAAAAAAAAAAGTTAAAAAAATAAAGGGTGTGGATATACTTTTATTTCAGATAAAATTTCGTTCATAAGATTTTTCAATTTAAACACTCGAACCAACTTTCGTTAAAATTTGGCAAAATTGCGACACGTACCAGGGATTGTTTGCAAGTAGTTTTAAGAGTGATTCGATAATGCAAAGCACCCCGCCCGATTGAGATGAGCACGTGGAAAAAGCATCCCAAAAATAGAAGGGACAAACTTAAGCCGGCAACTCGTCGCACCGCCGCCGTAACGAAGTGAATTTGGGCGAGAGGGAAATAACCAAGCACACACTTACTGAGTGGCTTTTTCTAGATTGATTCATTTTTAATAATTTTTTTTGGATGATTTCCATTGAAAAAAATATAACGCTATTCGAAGCAGAGCATCTGATTTGATATTCCAACTTTTATGATTGTGAGTTTATTTTCGGAAAACTAAGTTTAATAAATTTGAAAGACAATTCCTATTTTTATAATTCTTCCATTAATAGTTTCAAGATTGATTCATTTTTACAGGGCTGGTAGCGAGTCACTTTTTAGTGACTTGGTCACTTTTTTTGGGTCAGTCACTAAAAAGTCACTTTTTTCATCATTTGGTCACTAAAGTCACTATTTTCCGAAAAATGGTCACTTTTATCACCAAAAGTCACTTTTTTCACCGAAAATAAACCAATGAAGAAGGAGTAATTTGAATTGCGTGTGTCAATATTGAAGGTAGTAACGGTCAGTCAGGTTCTGATCAGTCAGTCAGAAATTTTTTTCGCCTCCGGCGGAATTTCGGCATGAATCACCCTTGGCTTGAGACATTTCGATCTACGACATTATTTGACGTTCATGAATTGAAACTAACTTTGATTGTAGATTTTAATTTTTAGTTCAATTAACCTTTTGTATTGGAACTCAAAACTTGATATACAAAAACCCTATCTAGTCTTTAGAATGGGTTTTTATTAAGAAGTGTAACTAAGGTTGAGATTGAAACAAACCATTTTTTTAATTAAAAAAATCTTTCATGTCATAACAAATGTTATGTTGATATGAAATATTCTTAAAAAAAACAATTTAATACTCAATTTTATTTCGTGTTTTTTGTTCTTCTAACTATTTAAAAAAAGGGTTTTAAAAATTTACACAAGGCCACAAAATTTACATTTTTCTTAGTTGCAATGAATTTAAACGGTAATTTCAACTTATTTGGGTTCCCCGAATCGAAATATGTATGCAATATTCCTATCAGCTTTTGTTATTGAAATGACTTTTGAAAATAATTAAAAATCTTTAGAGAAGTATCTGCACTTTTTTTTTTACAAAAACTCAAATCAAAAACATATTATTTAAAAATAAAAGTTTTATATGAATTGATAAGCTTTAAATAGAGAATCAATTTTTTTTTTTACACTTTCTGCTGTGATGTCAAAAATACTTGTAATGACATTTTTCCATAATCAGTTATCTATCAATGATTGATTTTACTAGAAATAAACTCTTTATCACCAAAACTCAATGTGTTCGGCCGAATTTGACAATATTTCTAGTTTAGGACACTATTTACCAAATCAATAATTTAAAAAAATAAGCACCAGAATGGTTATAGTGAAATATGTTTATTGAAAAAACTCTTCCTGAAATGTTTTTAAAAACTAATCTTTTTTATTTGCATATTGTTTTTTAAATTTTAAAATAAATTTTCCGAATTTTACTGTACAGTTTTTTGCCTAATCAACTTGCCAAACTTTTTTAATTTTTAAGACATATTTTTAACAATTGTTTCCTTGTTTTTAAATTCTGAATTTTCGTGTTCTTCAACCATAAGCCTTTAACTCCAAATTTTTAATAATAAAACATAATTTCAACCTTCTGTTCTTTTTCTAGGACCCAATATTTTAATCAAAAGAGACAAAAAACTCAGAGCTTGAAATTCAAAGCTTAAAAACCAGCGATTGAAAATTTAAAAACATTTTATTAATATTTTTTTATAAGAAATCATGTTTTTTGGATCGATCATGATTTTAAAATTAATCTAAAAAGTTTGAAAAATTGTTCTAAGTAGCAAACTTTAAAAATAAATTTTAATACGCAGTGTTAACTAACTTTGTATTTGATTTGTGCTTTCAATATAAATAACAAAAGTTTTGAACTCATTATTTTTAATTTTTCATCAGTTTTTATCATTCACGTAATTACTCATTTTCTAACATTTCTTTGTCACTGCAGTTGAACATGAAGTTATTATTTAAGCTTCAAAAATGAAATTTCGATAGCTGGAGGATTTTACTTTATTAAAGGTTTTATGTCTGGCTTCAATAACTGGCACTTTTAAAATAATTATAAATATATTCTTCTTTTTATAAAATTAAATTAAAACATCAAACATTGAATAAATTCTGTTCAAAATTCATTTCTTATTCAGTAATTTACATTTTAAATCGTGATTAAATATTTTTTGTTCAAATTAAAAAATTACAGCGGAATTTCTCACTACTTCCAGTTAAAAATGAGGAAAAGAATTCCAAATTTAGATGAATAAAAATTACCAATTATTATCATTTTCCTAACATCTATTCATGGTAAGTTTTGTACAAGATGTGACATTTATGTTAGAATTCAAATTTTTTTTAATTTTAAATTTGCTTAGAAATTCTTTTGAAACTAATTTATTTCTTACTTTCTTGACTTATCGAAAATTTGAAACATTCATTGTAATATGTTTCCAAAATTTTGTTTATCAGTCATTTTTTTAGTTTTTGTGTTGAACATGAGTGACAAATGGTGTAAGAAAACCCTTTCCTTTTCAATTGTTTATTTTTGGTATTGTTATTAATTTTATCTAAATTTGAATTTTGAAAACCCCCCCGGAAGGGTCCATCGCACGGGCCTGACTGGTCACATTTTTTGTACTTCAAAGTTATTTTTTCGTTCTGCATAGTCACTATTTGGTCACTTTTTTCGGTCCTCAAAGTCACTATTTGGTCACTTTTTTTCAAATTTTGGTCACTAAAGTCCCTACTATTTCATTGTCGAACCGCTACCAGCCCTGTTTTTAATAAGTTTTTTGGATGATTTCCAGTGAAAAAAAAAACATTACTCGAAACAGAGCATCTGTTTTGATATTCAAACTTTTATGATTGTGAGTTTATTTACGGAAAACTAAGTTTAATAAATTTGAAAGACAATTCCTATTTTTATAATTCTTCCATTAATATTTTGAACTAAGAACAACTCCCATGAATACTCAGATCCTTGATCTGAAAGACAGATAAACAAAATCATGATAAGAGCTTCGAACCTTCAATCTCCTTTTGAACTACACACATCTTGAACCGGTCCAGCTTGGAAAGATCAAACACGAGAACTGGTGCATATTTCGCAACCCCTCCCAAAACATGGAACGGCCGGCCAGGAAATTGTGCTCTTCAGTCGGGAAATAGGATTATCGGGAACAAATGGTCCAACGGGCAAAGGTTGCCAGAACCAGGTTCCGGAGCTACCATAAATCACTCTCATGGAGGAACAGTTGCCAAAAGGGATTCACTCCCGCTCCTTTTTTTGGTTGCCTGTGCATGTGCCCTAGTTTTAGCTCGTCACCGTCGATCATATGGTGCTGAAAATTGAAGTAATTGTTAATCTGCAATCAATGCAGGATTTTCCTTCGAAATATCTGTGTGATAGATTGCGATAGGAATATTTGATGGATTAAAACATTAGCAGTGGTAATTCAATTACAAAAAGCAGCAGAGCCCTTAAGATCCACTTATTTATGACAGTCAAATTTAGAAGTTTTACCATTTTATGTTTTGAGCTACCTTAAACCTGACATTAACACAGCACTCACATTTCTTAGGGGGAAAACTTCGAGTCTTGATCGCATATTTTCTTCGAAGTTGCCCTCCGACTAATCAAACAAAAATTGAAATAATTTTTTTTGGAAATACAAAAGAATGTTCACACAATTTCTGAATTTACAAATGGCTCTTAAATAAAAGAAACTTAACTTTTAATAGATAACTTTTATCTTAGATTCATTGTTGCTAGTGTATTGACCTCTTTACCATCATTTATACACTCCTTGAAAGTATTCGAGAGCTAGAAACATTAACGGAGAAAAAAGTTTCTATTTTCAAACTGTATTTCATTTGTATCCTATTATATTGCTGATTGATTTGCGGCCAACTATGTACAATAGGGTGGCAATGAATGTATGCGAAGAAATGCGAAAATCCATGATCGAATTTCGAAAACCGGCCATATATATTTTGAAGATTGTTTTAAATAACGAACCTGTGAAAATTTCAACTCAATTTGACTTGATCTAAAGACCTTTTCGGTTTTTTTATTCTCAAAAACAAATTTATGTTATCGTCAATCCTTTTTCTGGAAATCGACTTTAGCATTCTGAAAATCACTAAAGAGTGCAAAATCAAAACTTAATTTTTATGTCAAATGACTTTGAAATGCATGAAACGTCAAGATCTAGTGTTATCTAGGAATTTTTTTCCTGGCGGAAAATTGCCTTTCAGGGTATTCTTAGCCGTTTTTTGGAAAGTCCCAAAATTTCTATTTTTGTTAGGTAACGATTATTTTTTTGAGAGTGGAAGAACTTATGCCAATTATCATTCGGAAAAGAGCAGATTTTAAGAGTTGTGCACGGTTGTGCAGATTTTGGGGATAGGAAGATACTGATTGGCATATCCCATATTTCGATACCGACAGTGCAGAAAATGAAACATTAGAGATAGTTTTTTTTGCCTTTTTTACAGAAAAGTATAGCTAAAATTCTAGACCAAGACCTAAAATTTGATTCTACTTGTTTTTTAGAGTTCTCTGAAGGTAAATGTAAAGTAAAATTTAAATTCATCGAAAATTTTCACCTTCACCACATTTTCACATTCCTAATAACAAAACGTCAAAGAAAGATTCTTCTGGCATCTCGAATCGAGCATTGTTTGATAATGCTTAGGCCAGAGCATAATTCACTTAATTGTTCACTTAATGTTCAATTAATTCTCAGTAGCTGAAATTTCAAGGATATGTTTATTAAAAAATGACAGATTTTTTAAAATTGACAAAACGACATAATAGGGCTTTTACACAATGCATTAGTATAAGTTAGACGTTAGGCAAACAATAGTGACAGCTCCATGTTAAATGAATACAAATCTACGAACGGAAGTTATTTTTTCAAAAATTTATGAAACCTTCCGAAAGTTTTTTTTTTTTATTTAAGAGTAAAATACGCTGGAAAAATGAAGATTCTCAATGGTTTGGACCGTTTTAAGTGCAAGCAGAACAAATATTGCTCATGTATCAAACTAAATTTCACGACAAAAGCTCTTGCTTTCATCGGCTTGTTAAAAAACTATATAAACCTAGCTGACCCGGTAAACTTCGTTTTACCTTTTAATAAATAAATCATAATAAATGTTTTATTTCATCTACACGCCCTTAACTGCATCGTGTTCGTGAATCGTTTTTTGTTAAAATCGTAACAAAATTGTGCGGGTTGTGTCCCATGTAATGTTGATTTTGTATGGGGACCCCCTTTCGATAAAAAGTGAGATTCTTGAAACTATTATACAAACCATCTCTGACCCAAAAAACCCTCGTATACCAAATTTCACTTCATTCCGACCGACCATTCATACGTGATGTTGTTACAAAGAAACGTCTCCATTTTTATATATAAGATAGACCAGAATCCGTAAACAAATGATTTGAAAAAAAAAAAACAGTTCCTTGTGCCTTACAGGAAGGTTAGTATTTGTTTTTAAATTTTGCTCTGTTTGCTTCCTCATTGATATTCAATCAAATATTCACATTGTCATCTACAGTTTAAAGCTGATGATTTGAAATATACTTAATGGTGCTTCATTAGAGAAAAGGAGCGTTCATGTCAGGAAAATACGAATAGCTCAGCATATTTTTGAAGAACCGAAAACATTTGTTAACTTGTTTAAAAATTTGATTTATTATTGCGAATAAGATACGTTGAGAAAATTGAGATTCTGGTACGTTTTCAGTGGAACTAGAACAACAATCGCTGATAATTCTCATCGTCGTCAAAGGGTCTGATAGGAACGTTTCTAGTGTCTTGCAAAGATAATTTCCTTTTTTTTAAATTTTGCCCTGCGTGGTTTCGTATTGAGATTCTATCTAAAATCCACATAATCGTTTCCATTTGATAGCAGATGATTTAAAGTTTACTATATCACTCTTTAAAAAAAATGCGCTTACATTCCAAAAAAAAAACTAAAGTTGAATTTGGCTTTTGCCGCATATACAAACCTCTGATGTGTGCCCAACAATCCCCTTATATGTATGTGTAGCAAAATTGTGAAAATGGACAAAATCGACTATATTAAAAAAAAGTCTTAAAAATGGCTAAATCGACAAAAATGACAAATTAGACGAAATTGACTATAGAGAAAATTTAAAAAATTAACCAACCCGTCAAAAATGACAAGATTACAACATAAGAACGCTGCACTCTTTGTATGTAAATTACAAATTCTTTAATTTTTACATCTCCCATAACTTTTTTCAATTGATTTTGCTGCCAGAAAAAGAAAAAAAATCCTGAAATTCTTAGCTGCTTTTCATTTTAGCAAAAAAAATAAGCTTAAGAATAGTCAGAACCGAAAATCGAAGACCGACTTCATTTTTACAGTTTTGTAAAGATTCAAAATTTATGAAAAGTCGTATTTTTGCGAAACTTTCAAACGATATATTTAAAAGATAGTCAACAAACAAAGTGTCAAACCAGTCATTTTGAAAAGTGCGGTCTTTCTCGTGTTAACAAAAATGACAAAATTGACAAAATGGGTCAATTTCACGGATATTACGAAAATGATAAAAAAATATGACAAACCTTACAAAATCGACAAAAATGCCAAAAATTAAAAAAATGACAAAAATAACAAAAATGACAAAAATAACAAAAATGACAAAAATGACAAAATTGACAAAATGACAAAAATAACAAAAAGACAAAAATGACAAAAGTTACAAAAAAATTAAGCAACTCGCAAAATTGACTGTTCTGACAAAAATGTCAAATTTGACAAAATGAACAAAACTGTTGAGATTGACAAAATTGATATTTGAAAAAGTTGATAAAATTGATCGAATCGACAAAAATGAATGACAAAAATGAAAAAATGCTAATATTGACAAAATTGAAACGCCAAAGTTGGTAAAAATAAAAAAAATTGACCAATTCGGCGAAAATGATAATTGGACAAATTGGACAACATTTTTGGTTTGACGTATAATGAAGTTTGTGATTTGTCAAGTGAAAACTTTTTGCAGAAGTTTTACATAACTTTTAATTTTGTTCTTTGATTACACGGGAAGTGAGAGTGAAAATTTTGTTTGATTCCATTTCCCGATGAGTACTTTTTTCATCAAATTTCAGAAATTACGATAGAGTTTGAATTAAGAAATCTGTTTCACTATAACATCGAAGCTATATGCACACTTGCACATTATAAATACCATGTCTGTTTTTCGGTACGTATTAAATGGTCTATTGAAACGGAAAATTTTCGAATCATTTTTGCCAAAAATTGGAATTGAAGAAAGACAATCTGCTGACCACGTTACTTGTACTAAAGGGTGATACGGTCAAAATTTGGTCAAGAGAAAACGCGTGTAAATCGGTGAAATAGTTTATTTAAAAAATCAAATTAATTTCTTTTTAAGTTTAATTAGCATAAAATTCAGAAAAAATGTTCAGTTAGGCTTTCGCTTTTCCAAATCCGAATTGCCGGGCCTTACGCTTAACCCCTGCGGAGCTCTGGCTTGTTGGGAGGGTTCTCGTCCTTGAGAACCACCCGCACGCTGTTGGCGGCGTACCAATCCATGGCCTTTTTACCGTAATGGCCAGATGCCAAATCCGGCCAAAACAGTACGGAGCAACCGTGTTTCTTCAGGAAAAGCAGCAGACGTTTATTCAAACACACTTTCACGTAAATTTCTTGGTTGTCATTCCCGGAAGCTATGAAAATGCTGCTTTTCAAGCCACAGGTACAGATGGCTTGCCAAACCAGATATTTCTTCGCGAACTTTGACAGTTTCATGTGCTTGAAAATATCTGCTTTCTTTCCCTTTCCTTTTGCCGTATAAAACTCCTGTCACGGAAGCTGCTTGTAGTCGGCTTTAACGTAGGTTTCGTCATCCATTACCACGCAGTCAAACTTCGTCAGCATCGTCATGTACAGCCTCCGAGATATCGCTTTGGCCGTCGTATTTTGTTTATCACGCGATTTGGAGTCACTGCCTTCTTGTAAGTTGATAGTCCGGCTCGTTTTTCGGCTCGATGCACGGTTGTAGACGATACACCCAGCTTATTTGCGGCATCTCGAAGAGAGAGGTTAGGGTTCCGCTTGAAACTACCGGCAACTCTCTTTGCCGTCTCAGCTGCTTCCGGTTTTCGATTTCCCCCCGATCCAGACTTCCTGGCTGTCGACAAACGTTCTCCAAACACTTTAGTTATATTTGTTATGGTTGATTTGGCAAAATAGGAGCAACATTCTACACACACACACACCTTCAAAATGAGGGGTGTTCAGGTTTTTTAAATGCAAAATTGAAAGAAATACGTCAAGTTGATATTGACCAAATTTTGACCGCATCACCCTTTAAACAAGCTGCTTAAATATTATCGCATACCACCTTGAAAGAGTAAGGAAAAGCGATCGAAAATATCCAAGTTCTTCTTAAGGTTAAACTTGAGCCGCAGTCCGTGGCCTTGAGGATAGCCTTTAATTCTTTTAAGCCAGCGGGCATGAGATCGAATCCCGGTCACAGCCTATAACGTACCTTTTCTGTGGGCTAGTGGTTTTAGCATTTGTAAGATGCTAGCCATCATATTCTCGAAAAAATAAGTTAAGTTAAGAAAAAGGAATCTCTACGAGGAATTATTCAAAAAAAAGGTCATTAAAATTTTCTTTGTTCGCACTTTAATAAAAAAAAATCAATAGTATAAACTTTTCTATTCTACACAATCTGTGTGCTGTATATTGAACGCTTCGATTGTTTTTTTGAAATCTTATTATACTACCTCTTTTATTGCCTTCAAATTATAACCATTTTGAAGATTCTTCACCACGTGGTCTTCGAAATATTCTAAATAGATTCTAGAAGCGAATATACACACAGATATCCATAAACCAATGCACGGGACAATCAAAGTTACTACCCGCCCATCAATTGGTCTCATAAATTCACACTTAAAAACTTATTGCAAATGAAAAAATAAAAACAAACTTTACTGCCTCACTTGCCCATACCTGGAATCACTCGTCGAGAGGAAGTTTTCCGGATCAAACACCAGCTGATGAAAAGCTGTCGGTAATCCGATAGCACCATCAACAAACTTGCCGAAAAAAAACTAGACGAAAACAGAGAAGATTCTGTTCTCCCTCTGCCGAATGCAGACAAAAATTTGTATTTAAATGCTCGATCGACTGCGCTGTCGACAGCTCTGTTGAAGCCAGACACGCGTCATGGCCTAAAATTTCGTTACCACAAAAAAAAGGAAAAAAAAAATAGAACCAAAATGCAGGGGCCCTGTCAAAAATGCATCTGCTAGAATGTTGTGGTGCGGTGGGTGATGTGTGTGGTTTTGTCCCTAATTTGTATCGTTTTGAGAGAGCGTAGTTTATGTTATTCTGTCCTCGAGGGCCTAGTTTCTCTAGTCCCAAACATGCCACAAAAATGTGCATTCATTTGGCGTTTCGGAAAAATATGTATGATACAAAGACACCTCCACAAGTCTGCGGAAGTCAGTCGGAATTTTCTCTGTGTGTATCGACGGAGTCTGAGATAAAGAAATTTTTTGTTAATTTCTCTCAATTATTGACGAAATTTGTCATTTTTTTTAAATTTCAAACACCATAACGTTATCTCTTCTAAGAGAAAATAGAAACCAAGTTCATTTCCAAAAATGTGTTTAATATAAAGTAATTCAATCAAAAAACTAGTGACAGACCAGAAACTTTCGTACATAAATAGCTCATTTATACCGCAGATTGTAAGTTGTTTAGTAATAAACGTACATTATTCTAAACCTACACCCAAAAAAAGGTTGCAAAATTTCAATGCCGATCGGAGCTTACTATGTGCCGCGAAAATGCGCTGAAATGTGCATTGCGCCAAAGATAGTTCGCTTTCCCGTCACTCTGGCATGAAGACTCGAGAAAAATGATGCAGGACCACCATACATTCAAGCGAAACAAGAAATACATTTTATAGGATTTTCATCCTATTGGATAATTAATCCCAAAAACAATAAAATTGCCTTTGGTGAGAATCGTACTCACAACAATTCTAGAGTTAGTTATGATTACGTCGTATGAACATAAACAACAAAATTAATAAACAAAATTGAGTTATTGGTTGCAAACGATTGATAAACATGTATTCTATATTAGGTAAAAACTTGATTTCAATTGACAAATGAATAAATCTCAAAATAATTCAGTTTTTGCGACGTTTTGCACTACACTGACCTTATGTTTTTTTTTTTCCAGAAAATGCTTCGGGAAGTGTTAACAAGTTCCAAAAGTTAATAGGAAATCGTTTGGGAGAGTGATTTAAGTCACCGACATAAAACAAAACTTAAATTTATTGCTAGGTAAGTTTTATAAACGGTACTTTTTGTGGCTGGACAAATTTTTGTAATTTTTTCGCCACAGTGACCGCCAACAAATCTGGAAGCGTTTAGTTGAAACCGGAGATTTTGTAGAAAAAAAATTTTTTTTGGGTGAAAAATTAATACTATAGGTAGTACGAAACAAATCCTCATGAAAATTTGTTTAAGAAAATACGTACTTTTGTAGAAAAAAGGAGTGCTTATTATGCCCTGGGTGCTCGTTATGCCCTTCCCAAGCAACCAAAAATTCGGATAACATTCCTCTATCAGGTTTGATCAGCTTAATCGAGTATGCTAATACAACTTCTTTGCAGCTCAATTTTTAAGTAGTTAAACGAACTTGAAAGTTGACAGAAAGTTCGCATAAATCGCCAAACAACTTCTAACAGCTTCAAAATCCACTTTTCAAGCAGCATAAAAAATCGAAAAAAATACTCTTTCGCTCCTTCAATTGCCTTCTCAAGTCCACTAATTTGATTCATATTAATCAACCATATTTGTTACTAACTCACATTACATTTAAAAACATGTGCTTACCCAGCCTCGAACACGAGCTCGCCGGTTGAAAGTCGAGATCCATACTTGTTGCCCTTTATGAACATCATGAGTAGGCAACGATTTTACTCGATGTGATGATTTTCTTTAAAACGACTTTCAGGTTCTTAATTTCTACTTAATTTCCCACTTTCAAGTTGTTAAAAAGTTCTTCCGGAACTAAATGTGTACTTCACATTGTTGTTTCCCAAGTAACGATGTGTTTATTTATGCAAACACGTGTTGAAGTTCGGAAAAAGTAGATATAAGCCTTTAAATCTACTTCAAAGTTTCTATAATGCGAAGTTGCTTTTGAATGCCCGTTGGAACTAATTAAAAACTTTCAAGTTTACAAAATAGTACAACTGAGATTTTTTACGAACTATTGAGCTGTACAAAAAGACTTGCAACCTTTTGATAGCTACTTGATTTTGAAAAAAATGAGAAGTACGTAACAAGTAGATTGTTTTTCTTCATACAAACTTTCAAGTTCCCAAAAAGTAGAAACAGAACCAAAACAGTACTTTAAAGCTTTTTTTGAGTATCGGCTGAACTTGATAAAGAATGAAGTTCCATGGACCTCGAAAAAGCATTTTGAACAGCAAAAAAGTTCCACAGAACTTTTGTACAGCTATATATGAACTTATTAGTTCGTTCCTTAAGTGATATTCGAACTTTTGGTTGCTTGGGTTATCTCCCCTAAGTTCAATAAACGGCACTTCTGTGGCTGGACAAATTTTTAGATTCGTATTTTTTCATCACAGTTACCACCAACTTATCTAGAAGCGTTTATTTGAAATCGAAGATTTTGTAGAGCGCATATCACTTGTGAAGACCTAGACAAAGTTCTAGGGATTTAAAGGTAAATAAATACTTTATTTATGCTTCACTTTGTGGTGGTATACTGCCGTTCCAAGCAAGATTGTCCCATGTGGAAAAACGTGCAAGCGAGAAAAACGCGATCGAAATATCAACTATATTTCCATTTTTTCTCTCAAACTAAAAATTCATCGACAGTTTTTTCAAGTTAATCATTTTAAAATGTTTTCTGCCAAAAAAAAAATCATTTCCTACAAAAAAACAGCAAATTAGAGCCAAAAAAGCTCCGAGTGACACTTGTGAGTAGAATCAGAATGCATACCGATGCTAGTTTTACGAAAAACTTTCACAAGACTACAATTTTTCTGTCATTTTCAAAACTCGTATAGTTTTTTTTCCTAAAAACTCAAGTTTAATCGTGATTTGAGAAATACGTTCCACTTAGTTTATAAAAATGTATAGTTAAGCATGGATCCTGTAAGTAAAGCATGGATCACCAAAAATCTGGACGCACTGTTTATTACATTATAGCGCTCCTAGTTGTCGGATCTGGAATGTTTTAACAGTACTTTGTTCGGAAATGTTTCCTCTATCAGTGCTGAAAATTTCATTACGCTTCGTTTTGTTCCAAAACAGTTACACGTGATGGAAGCCGCGAGACGAAAATTAATTTTGGACACCCAGGTCAAAAACCCGAAAGGGTTCAAAAATCGCGAAATCCGTAAACATGATCAAATCGACCGTGTGCAGCGTTCTCAAACGTTTCCGTGAGATGCATACTATCGATCGGCAGGTTCATACCAAGCGTTATAGTGGACCTAAGGATCGGAAACTGTATTTGAAGGTGTTGAGAACGATCATGGTAAACCTAGGTTAGTCGGACAATGACATCGCAAAGAAATTCAATGCCGACCGGTGCACCGTCAGAAGGATTCGTCTGCACGAAGAAATACGATCCTATCGGGCCAGTAAGCAACCAAACCGGACATTAAAGCAGAATTTAGTAATCAAAGGATGTGCCCCCCGGAAGTTATACAACAAGATTCCAACGAAGTACGACGGATGCATCCTCATGGATGACGAAACGTACGTGAAGATGAATTTTGGGCGGCTTACTGGTCAAAAAAATTTTTACAAAGGCCTTTATTCTGCGCCTCGCGTCACTCTATTCCAGCAGTCGATTTAGGTGAGGGACGTCACTTCAGATCAGAGGTGCCAGGTGTCCTGATTTATCAGGATTTGTCCTGATTTTCGAGAGACCGTCCTGATTTTTCTAAAACTCTCGGTTTGTCCTGATTTTTGAAAATTTGTCTCTAAAATGTCCTGAATTGTCCTGATTTTCATAAAAACTTCTCAAACATTATAGAATTTGTTGTTAAACTATGAGAAAATCGAAAAAAAATCTGTTATATAATATTTAACCCCATTTTAACAGATGGTAAGCTTTGGTTCAGACAATATTTAAATTGTGTTTTTCGAAATGAACTGCATGCCAGCCAAGAAGCTGCATACTGTTGTTGTATAAATTAATGCGTTTACAGCACCTGTATTGCGCCTTTATTTATGCAATCTAAGCAGAGCTGCTTATTAATTCCATGAATCAAGAGGTGTCCTGAAAAATCCTGACTTTAGATTTGCGTTGTCCTGATTTTTTATGAAACCACCTGGCACCCCTGCTTCAGATGAACTTTGTGAGTTCTTACCCTATTCTCGTAGTCACCGTGGGTGAGAATCGTCGCATTCGGGTGACGATTTTAGGTGACAATTGTCGGTACCTTTTCAGGTGATGACGAGATAGAAATTCAATGAAAAATTTATAAAAGAGGGAATAATGTGGCTCTAAAAGTTCAACAACATTAAAGTATGACTATTTTAAAAACAATTTTCACGAACAAATGTAGATTCGCTGAACTTATTCGGCAATCGATGAGTATTGTCGGTACCTTTTCAGGTGGTGACGAAAACGAAATTTAACAGAAAATTTATGTACATGGGAATGAAAGCAATTGGCCGTATATTATCACTATTATCATTAGGATCATTTTTCCTCGAAACCTTTCCCGACATATGTAACAAAAATTAAGTATGTTGTTCCACCTCAACTGGTCCGCAAATTCAACGTTTTCCGGCCTATTTCCGTTCTTGGGTCATGGCCTTTTCTTATCGGAAAGTTTGGTTTGGTCGGTCGGTAGTTGTGCCGTTGTGGTAGTGATGCCTTCTAAGATATTGTCGCTGAATCCCCAAACCGGAGTTTTCGTCAACAACAGCGACGGCGACATCACTGACGACATTTCATGTGTTAACCAGAAATCTTTCAAACATCTCCCGAGAACCAAGCAAAAGAACGGGTTGCCAATCGCCGAGGTGTTTGAAGAATTGTTCATCGTCGCTCGTTGGCAAGGTTGCCAATCACCAGCGCGAAAACTTCGGATTTCAACTGCATTGACAATACATACAACACAGGCTTCAATCGGGTTTTATAGAAAAAAATCGGCCGAAGGCTTTTTCGAGGGAATACCACGAGTTTCCTGTTGCGCAGCCCCGAAGATGGCGAAGTCATGTTGTAAGTTCTTGCTCAGTTCTAAGATTGCGACCTCTTTTCCAAATCTAAAAAATAACAATAAAATCCATTAGTAAAGAATCAGTACGCCACATTCAAATAACTGTTCGGATCGGCAATTTCTGGCATGTCACGGTGGTAAACTCGGTTGGGTAAAATATATGAACCGGCACCATTCGGAGCCGTTGGCATCTGATTTTGTTTTTTCGACAATAATACCCAGATCTGAACCTAGCTTTGATGAGCGAATTTTCCACTTACGTCGCACAAATCGTCCTTTTATCATCCTCAAGCAGCTTGCTGTGACCGTACAATCCGACGGTGGCCATTTTCGAACCGAAATTCTAACCCATTACACAAAAAACTAATTCGGAAAATCCGAAGCGAGAGTAAAATCAAAACAGCACCAGCTAAATTCTACCATTTTGACAGATGTGTTCATTCGGCCACTCACTTAGAATGAACCTCTGTCACTTTACCCACATCGACTACGGGAATAAGGTGACAAATCTCACGGTGACTCCGAGGTGAGGTGACAATCATCACGTCACGCGCGGCGCAGAATAAAGGCGAAAGCCACTGGTCGGGGTGATGTCCCCGCCAAGTTCAAATTCGTTTTTGCCGATAATTTTGCAAGAAAGTGTTTGATCTGACAAGGTATTTGCAGCTGTGGACAAAAAACCTCGGTTTTTGTGAAAAACAAGAACATGGGCTCCGAAATGTACAAGAAAGAGTTCCGGAAAAACTTTTTTTCCGTACATTAGCTCTCACAAAGAACCAGTATCGGGACACCGGGTGGATTTAGAGTGTCCAAACGACGATGAGTGGTACTCGACGAAAAGTTTGAAATTTCATCAAAACAACATCGGAATAATTTGTTTATTATTTTTCCTTTAAAGTGTAATGAAAACCCTACATTTTGAGTACAAAACATTTTTATTTCGTTCACATAGCTCCGAGATAGACCCTTTTTAATGCGTCCAGATTTTGGGTGATCCATGCTTTAGTGCCTAACGAAAAGTGTGTTGTGAAAATTTCTCTGAATAAAACACTCAAGGCTTCTCGCTCCTCCTCCGCCCTCTATTTTAGTGTTTTTTAGTGAATAACATTAAATTCAACAGTTTAAACTCATCTTAAGAGATTTTTTTTGATAAAATTAGCATCTTTCATAGAATTTTCTCTAGTGTTACATTCTTGCGTAGAACTATCAACATAGAGACAACCACCTTGATAAAAATTTCGTATAAGTTCAGAACAAAGTATACTTGTTTGTGTTTTTATTCGAAAGTTAACACTCAAAGAGATCGTTTCCAGCAAAAAAGTGGAAATGACCCAAAAGTCACATGGGACAGTCTTGCTTGGAACGGCAATATACACATGAAGAATTCCTCCAAAACAGATGCTTAAAATTTCACCATTCTGCAAACATCTATAGAATGTTAGATCCTTCATTACTTGAAGCATGTTATTTAAACAGAATATGCAAAGTTTAAGACACAGTGAATAAAGTTTTGAGATAAAATTTTCCGATATGCAAAACGACGTTTGACCCAATCTCGCAATGGGAACTCATGATTGGAGTAATGGCTGAATTCTGGGTGTATCTAAGGAATACAGATTTATCTTATAAATAAATATCTGAACAACGTTATTATGTGTAAATTGCAATTTATAAAGACTATGATGGATATTGATGGATGGACTAACATTGCTCGGTTCTTATGAAAATCTACTAGTATATCTAAACATTTATTCTGAAAAACAGTTTGGCAAGATCTATCGTTTTATGTTTCTGCGAGCATAAACAAATATCCCCTGTGCGGCAGCTTGAGTTTCCAGTAGTCAACAGTCAATAGCACAAGGGGTCTGTAATACGATACCGAATCAGCTTTCCGACTAGCGGTCGTCTTTCGGCTGCAATTCATTTGTTCGTTCGTTCGATCGCGGAAAAATCACGATCCTTACAGAAAGCGAAAGGGGTTCGGCTTTGAATGGTCCCTTTTGTTTTCCGCTTTTCATATTAGCACAATTCTATCAAATGCGTGGCACGCGACCATGAACACATGAATGGGGAATGCTAGATAGCAACGAACAACGGTCTGCCTGATCAATGAAAGATAGCGAAAGTTTGTTCTTGTTTATGGTTTGTTGATTTTTTGCTGTTGTTGTTCGTTTTTGCACCATGGGATGCGATGATTGGTGAGAATATGCTTAAAGTGAACTCGAGCCGTGTCAAATGAGGGAGAACGAAGAATTCAGAAATTAAACTCGCTACTCAGCTTAAGAAGTTAAAAATACAGCACAACATCTATAACGTTCGCAGCCGTTGAAGTTACAGCTCCAACTTGTGTCGTGTTGTCAAATAAGATGAAATTTTATTGACATACGAATTAGGCTTTCACTATACTATAAAGTATACTATAATGTAGCTTCTAATGTAAATGTAATTTTAAAATCCGTACTCCTTTAATTTCATATTATAAATTTAAAAACTAGAAAGTTATATAAGTCAATTCTACTCTATGTGAAGACTTTTGTTGGAGTGCGATAGTTTGTTTTAATGCTCCAAAAGAACATTTTAAAAAGTCAAAACGGAAAGTTGGCAAAACATTTTAGCATCACTGGATTCTTAAATAAGAAATACAGATATATCAACATTTTAGAATCTAGTGATCCCAAAAAAGTTGATTGAAAAGTTAAGTTTTTACACCGCTCTTTTTCACATTTTTTTCATGATCTTAAAAAATCTAAAGATCACATCAAAATTTGATGAAAACCTGTAAAGTTGTTTTTAGATAGTTCCCAAATAATAAAAACATAGACCACAAGTATTGTGCACAGCTCGCGCCTTGTTCTCACTTACTGTAAGTCACAATTTTTTTTAAAACTCGGGCACTTTAGTAAGAACACCTTTCTTGGAGCCCCAAAATATTCCAAAATTTTCCTTTCGAATGTATTTTTGACGGTGTAGGTAGAATAAGGTTGCCATATTGCTCGGTTTTATTCTGGTTTTCCCAGATATTTAATATTAAATTTGGGAAAAGTCTGGAAAAAGTCAGGATTTTGCCCGGTTTATACACTAAATTTTTTAAATCAAACATACAAAAAAAAACAAATAGTGTTGTAAAAATTATTATTTATGTATTCAATAACAATTGTTTTGAGAAAGTTTAAAAAAATAATCATGAAAGGTTTTTAGGAGGGCCTAAATTACGATTTAAAACCTGCTGACAAGTTTGATAAAAATAATATTTCAAGTTCTTTTTGTTTTCTTGATTTTTGTTGAGTTATTTCTGGGTTTTGGTCAAAATTTCCCGGATTTTTGGTTGACAATCAAATGCCCGGGTTTTGCCAGGTTTTTTGATAACATAGCCCGAATTTGTCCGGGCCCGGTACGTGCTGAAAAAAATCCAGCAACCCTAGTTTAGAAAATATTTTTCTTTCAACGCACTTATTTTTATTTTCACTGTCTCAAATTTTTGCGTAATAGCTCCAGAAATAATCAAATCAAAATATCAACGTGAGACCTGTAAAACTTATGAAGTAGTACGATGCAAACTTTTCAGCATTTTATTTTGTAACTTTCCAGGAATTTTCAGACGAAACTTGCCAACTAAAGTTTCATGCCCACTTCAAAATACGTTTTTTCGTCCATTACAAAGCATTTAGGAGTTTCTAACAATGTGGTCCAGTTTTCTTGCTTACGATTTGTTTATCGAATTTCTTTTATTTATTAATTAGGCTTAAAGGCTTTCTTTCCTTGTAGTTATGAAATTCGGCCTGTTTCTATGTCAGCTTAGTGGACACTAAGTCGAAAGGTTAGTCTAGAGTTAACCTTTCGCCTTCTGCACTTTCATACAGTCGATCAATCATGCCATTATTTCCCCTCACTGAGTTTCCTAGATCAGCATTTATGATTCTTATACACGGATAATAACCAAATAGTGCATTTCTAGTTATTTCAGGATCTATCTCTAGGACTTTTCGGGATTTTGCACAATCTTTCCTTACCTTAGCTTGTCTATTTTAACAAAATTTTGTATTAAATTACTAATTAATTCTGTTGAACATTTTATTATGTTCCATACACGCAATCAAACGTAATTCTCAAAAGAGAATGGTGCATTTTTGAATACTGGCTTTAATTTGATTTTTCCGGCATTTGATAGCTGATCAACAGTTTTCTCCAGAAGCAAATATTTTCAATTTTTTTTAAATTTGACTGCAAAAAACGTATGTAAAAAAATTTTGAAGAGGAATTTTGTCTAAGAATCAGAATTTTGGTTTTCAACACTACAAATTATATAAAAATAACACCATCACGTATAAACGGGCGGTCAGAATGATGTGAGATCCGAGGGTCCCATACAAATTGAAATGTATTGGAATGCAAGCATTTTCATCATCATCAACAACATCACGTATAAACGATATTTTTAGGTTTCTTCGGCTTAAAGTGGTTTGTTTAATACTTTGGGGAATGGGAATCCTATACAAAATCAGCATAAAATATATTAAAAAATTCGAAAATAAGATAATTTGCTTCAAAATGAGTTCACTAGCATGTTTTGACATAAGAAGATTATTTATCATACTGAATAATCCTTTCCACTTTTAAAACGGGAGATTGCCGAGATACCCATACAAAATTGATTGAAAAAACGAAATAACTCATGCAATTTTCATGTGATACACAGGAAAGTTTCGATATGAAAAAAGATTAGAATTAATGAGTGACGTATCTTACTTTCAAAACGGGGGGCTCCTAAACAAAATCAACATAAAACTGTATGCAACTTGAACAATTTCTAAGTGATTTCATAGAAATTGATTTATATATTTTACTAAATGACCGTCCATTTTTAAATTGCGGAGGGCGATCCCTCACAAAATTAACTAGAAATTCGACACAACGTAAACAATTGTCGAGGTATTAGGATTCGCATAGAAAATCAATGTCAACAACGCCAAAACTCGAACCATTGTCGATCAATTTTCTTAAAATTTGAAAACCTTTTTGCAGTTTTCAAACGGAGGAGTACGACTAAAAATCAATCAATGTACATGGCGAACAATTTTCAAGAGCTTTTGATCAAATTTGAAAGACAAACATGTGTGGAAATTTATAGCTTCTACAAATTCTGACATAACTAGATGAATCATTGCATTGAAATGACAAAGTTCAAACATTTTCAAGAAACTTTTTCTATCAGCTTTTGTCTATTTAATAAATTCTGATCAATATTTTAAAATCATTTAAGAAATGTCTGCATTTTTTGACAAAACTTTAAAACAAAAATATAACATTTTAAAATGAAGGATTTGCATAAATTTTCAAATTTCCTCAAGATTTCAAGTAATTCTGAGTTCTACGAAAAAGGTTATAGAGGATTCAATTTGTTTACTTTTCCCCAAACCAAGTTTAATTTTAGATATTTTAAAGCAAAAATCTAATCGTTTTTCATGTTTGAACAAATTTTGTTAAATCTTTCAATTTAAAAAAAACTTTATTTAGTTATGTTAAAAATACTTGTATTGATATATTTCCAAATAAAAAAAAAACTGTTGAATTTAACTTTTTAAACATCTTTAAAGTATGATTCCATTGAATAGGTATAATAAAAAAAAATCAGAATAAGATTTTTTCTTTAGCGTAGATTTGTTATTTCATCAGTTATCAATGATCGATTTCACTTAAAACTGATACATATTGAAACTTATAAACTCCATATCACCAAAACGCAAAGTGATAGACAAAATTTGACAAATGATTCGAGTTCAGGGAGCTTAAATCTACCAAATCAATCATTCAATCATAGGCACTAAAATGCTGTTCCTTAGAGTTATCAATCAATTTTTTTTTAAAGTTTTTGGCGAGGTTATGGAAAAAAATCCTTCTATAATGTTAAGTAACCTATCTTTCTCATATTCATATTTAATTTTAATTTTAATATGAATTCATCGAATTTCAAAGTCAAACTATTTAAATTTTTTGAAATAATTTTTATGAGTTTGTCTTTGTTTTTGATTTTTGAATTTTTTGCCCTAAATGTTATTGGAAGTCTTTTAAACTAAAATTTTTAATAAGAAAAACATACCGTAGTATGAATAAGAAAATAGCAATTGCTTCGATAGTTTTTACTTAACTCGAACTTTAGAATGGCAATATTTGAAAGCATTTGCTCAACTATTTAGATATGAAAAAGCTGAGTAGAACATTTACTTTCAACCAGCTCCGGATTAAAAACATGCATACCATTCGAAGTATTTGACTCACAAAACTGCTCGAAAATAGCAAAAGCAATTACTAGAGCTTTATTCATATCAGTCATAGTTTGCACCTTCTGTCATTCCCAGGAGCCAATATTCAATTGAATGCGACAAAATATTCTGAGCTTGAAATGGGAAGCTTTAAAACTTTTGATTGAAAATTTATAAAGGTTTCCTTAATTTTCATTACATTAAATCATGTTTTTTACGATCATAATTTTTAATTTTTCTTTAGAAAATTCGAAAAATAATTCGAAGTAGCAACTTGAAAGTCGAATTTTATTGCGCAATGTTAACTAATTTTGTATTATCTTTGTGAGTTCAATAATCGCAACAAAACTTGGAATTTATTAGTTTTATTTTTATTTTATCAGTTTCTTAAATATTGATTATTTCTCAATCCGTAATATGTCAGTACATGAACAGTACAGAACATGTTATATTATAAATTTAAAAAGATATTTTTTGAACTTCAAAACTTTTTAAAAATTTTATTATGATGACTGGATAGAAAAGGGTTTAATCTTTTGACAGTCTTGAAATTAAATTAAATATCTTTTTCTTTTTATCAAATAAAACTCAATTATCGACTGTTGAATAAATTCTAAAAAGTTAAAAATATTTTTTTCTAGACTGCTTGGAATTCATTTTCAAGCAATTTTCTAGTTCAGAAAAATGAACATAATTTTTAATAATTTACCAAGAACTTACCGGAAATAGCGTTTATTTGAAACATTCATTCTGATTGGTTTTTAAAATTTTGATTTATTATTTTCTGAGTTTGTGCGATAATCATATGTAAGAAAATGGTTAAGAAATCAATTACCTTATTTATTGTGTATTTTTGGTATTGGTATTGGTATAAACCTCGAGAAAATTTGATATCTTCCTTCCTACACAAACCAAATCTATGACGATACACTTGTCTTTAGTAAAATGTACGGGGAATCGATCAGACATTGTTTAAGACACCGTACGAGCTTACGAACGGGTATATAGTGCATTTTAAATCCCTTATTCCCCTATATTTTGTAAAAAATCCAGAAAAACACTGGTTATGGACTAAATAAATTAGAACAAAAATAGACCTATCTTGTGTGATTTTTTTCCCGAAGGATCGAATGAAGGCTGTTTGAGCTAACACACGCTTCTAAAAAATAAAGTTGTGGCTGTTTTACCCTCAATTTCCTTACATTTCAAATATACTGTACCGTTCATAATTGTATAGAAATTGGAAGCACGCACACTGTCACTTCGAATTTGAACTTGCATAACTTTTTGCTTTGATGATATTTGTTGTTCAAATTTTCTGCGATAGATAGATCAACTATCACACTATAGTATCACAAAATTTGAGCTTTCTGGAGTTTGTGTGGCCTGAGATACAGTAATTCTACGAAAATCAGACTTTTTGTGAACTTTCACCATTCAAACTGCAATATCTCAGAGACTACGCTACATTTTAAATTGAAATTTTGTAGAGTGATTGTTGAAATATAAAACTAGCATGTTTGAAATTTTTGAAAAGTTCTGGGATCAAAAGTTACGTGAGGTACAATATTTCAGGCATGAACTTAGAAATGCGATTTCTATAGAATTTTAGACGAATGTTTCCATAGGAAATCCTATTTTATGTTTAACAACCAGTAGATCTATTTCAACAAAAAAAAAAAAAAAAAAAAAAAAAACAAAACAAAACAAAACAATATAGCGAGATTCTGATTTCAAAACACAAAATGACCATTAATTCCATTTTTTCTTTTCTTCACTGCTTTGGCCAGACATTTTTTGACTGATTTGTAGATTTAAACAATATTGTTCTGATGCCTCTTCATGCGTGAATTATTGTACCTCAATTTTTGATTCCATCGATAGAACTTTTCAAAAACTTCAGACATGCTAACTTATTATTTCAGCAATCACTCTGCAAAATTTAAATAAAAAATGTAGCGTTTATGAGATATTGCAGTTTGAATGGTAAAAGTCCAAATAGTCCGATTTTCGTAGAATTACTTAATCTAAAGCCACACAAACTCCAGAAAGCTCAAATTTTGTGGTATTATAGTGTGATAGTTGATCTATCTAACGCAGAAAATTTGATAAAAAATATCATCAGAGTAAAACGTTATGAAAGTTCAAAATAGAAGTGGCAGTGCGCGTGCTTCTAATTACTATACAATTATGAACGGTACTGTAGTTCAGAAAAAGCATTTTCGAACTTGGAAATTTCGAACCAAATGAGACCTACATATCTTACTAATGTGATTTTTTCAAAGAATCGAAGCAAGCATAGGAAAATGGAGTTATGGTTTTTTTTTACCACAGTTGGTTTTGTACCACAGTTATTCCTCAATTCCCATTCGATTTCTCAGAAAAAATCACACAAGATAAATCTCATTTGGTTCAAAATGTTCAAGTTCTCACATGCTTTTTGAAATAATTGAAAAATGTAGGGAAATTAAGCTCCAACAGCCTTTATTTGATTTCTCAAAAAAAAATTACACAAAAACGATCTGTTTTTGTTCAAAATTTTCTAGTCTAAATCAGTGTTTTTCTGTTATTGTTTACAAAATATAGGGGAATTAGGGGTTAAAAAGACACTGTAGGAGTGAAGATATTGGATTTCTACGCGGTTTATACACTCTTTTTACCATAAAAAAACGTTATCAAGTGAAAAATTTAGGAAGGATGAGGGTGAAAAAACATTGAAACCAATCATCGCCTTCAACAAACTGCTTAGCAATCAGCTTTTGTAGACTGTACGATTTTACAACCATAATGTTTCACCTGCTCGGTACCCAACTTCTCCTAAACACTCTAAACATCGTGATGGCGCTCCAGAAAGTGCATCTGGTGTCGGGCGAGACAATTCGATTCTTTCCTCTCCTTGTGCCAACTTCAACCATGATGCATTATCGTAAATCTAAAACAGCACACTCATGAAAACATGATTAAAATTTACGACTCGGCTTCTCCCGTTCGACAGGAGGGGGCTAAAATGCATCATAAAAATTCTACTTTCGCTACCGCCGCGTTCTAAATGCGCGCGGGTCGATTATTAAATTATTCCTGTATTTTTGTATGCATAGTAGCGCACAGTTCCAAGCGCCCATATGTCCTAGACAAGAGGTTGTATCCATTCTTTGGTAAGCAATTATAAGGGTTCGAAGGGCACTTGCCGAAAGAATCACTAAACGGGCGGGATTGAATGCATGCGTTAATTAAGAACCTTACAAACACCTATCTAATCACAAACGCACACAAATAATACTTGCTGTGTTCCGAAAATTTATGATCCTCGTCCGACCGGCGACCATTAACAGCGGTAGTATTGTTAATGAAATGTGCTTTCCTGGATTTAAACGTTTAAATTCGAGGGAGGAATACGCCGGTACTTCGAGCAAGGTCCAGCACCTGACCCCGGTATGTTAATTCAGATTGTTTTCCCGAAAAAAAAAAATGTCCGGGGAAATCTTGGTTCCCAAACAACTGTTCCGAACATTGATTGATTAATTGCCACAATAGAAAACCAATTTGAGATCGCAGCTCACTACTTGCACTCAAGAGACACATAATTTTCAAACTGCTGCTCGGCCACCATTCGGCGGGTTCAAAGGTTCTGGTTGATGAACTGACTTGGCGCGGCAACAGCCTAGTTCTGTTTATGTTTCGCGCAACTACCCACCTACCACCATATATCTACTCTTGGTGCGATGGATGAGTAGTAAGAACGTCTAGTGTTGTGTTGTGGCTGGCACCCACACTTGGCTCACCGGGAAAACATATGATGAAAAACACGTAAACAAATAGAAAAACAGTTTAGGATCGGTTTCCAGTTCCACTTGAAATGTGGCATCGATTCATTTGGCTTGTCAGCATAAATCACAAATGCGGATCGGGTCGTTGAAGTTTGCTTTGAAGTTGATCTAAGGCTAAAATTTGAACAAATTTGACTACGGATTTTCATGTTTGATTGATAAACTGTTCTACAGGAAAGAGTTTTATATTGCATGTTTTATTTAGGTGCTGGTCGGCCTTTAACACGTTGACGTAATTTATGCTACTGTTAGTATGCCGGTTCATTTTTTGTGACGCTGTTATTAGCATTTTTTTATGTTGATTTGTTGTTTCGGAATTATGTATGTTAGTAATGCATTCAGTTTGTTTTGTGGTTGATGCAAAATAAAAATGAAATTCTTCTTGATAAATTGGTTGTTCTAGGTTTTCCATTTGAAATACTGTATTATATAATTTCCACTGCAAAACATCAAGGAAATTATCTCATTAAAATTTTCTAAAATTTCTAAGCCACCCCACGTTCCAGTGAACAAATTAACGAAACGAAAATCCATCCCATTGCCGATAATACTGTAACAAATTGCCCATGGAACTGGCTGTTGCACAACCATTCATGCGTATTATTACTTCTCAAACAGATCTCTGCCGCCGCCTGCACATGAACTAGATTCTTCCATAGGTAGCACCCTCCCCGTGCTAGAAAGGTTCGTCTAGTTTCAGGAGAATTGGGTGAATGAGACTGAGAACATAACCAAAGAAGAAAAAAACAACAGAAAATGTCATCAATAATTTTCTGTCATACTAACGCTAACTGGACGCCACCGTTTCTGCTTGTGAAGTTTCCCCCTCCCATTTGTCGGTATTAGATCGGCACCCAGAACGTCCTCAAAGTAAATTGAGACATTCGTAAACGATGTGACGATTTTAAAATGGATGCTATTATTATTTATTGAGCTATCGCCAAAAATGCAATTACTCGCTTGAGGTGTTTTTACCTCATCTGTTATTGGCTCAGACGCCTTCATTCCGTGGCTGAACCAGAAAGGGAACGTCTAGTTAGTTCATCCCGATATATATCACCCCCGATTCAGACGGGATAATCGCATTCAATCCGCTAAGTATTCTGGCCGATATCGGTGAGGCTAATGATTATTTCTTTTCACCCATCGGCGTTATAGGTTTACATACGATCAAGCACAACAGAGTAGAACGTAGTGTGGTGTGGAAAATAGGATAATCGCATTACGAGAAAGCAAATAAAAAACAAAAGTAGTCAAAACGGGGATATTCTTAAGCTTCGGAAGTCGTCGTCTAGGGCAAGAGTTGAACTCAGTTTGGTTGTTAACTACTTTTAGAAACACGCTAAGGAAACTCAGAACAAAAAAAAGTGGAAGAGGTAGTAATTAAGCTACGACCGCTAAACGTAGAATTACGCCATTCTTTTCTTCAATAATAGAACTTATGGTGTTTTTTTCCGAAATGACCAACATATGACATTGTTAAAATGGCAATATATGACTGACAAATTTCAACCATATAACAGAATTTAACCATGTGGCATAAACTTATCACCAGGAATAATCTGAGCAAGCAGTCCATGTGACATAATCGTACCATGCAACAAAATCAGACCATGTAGCATAATCCGACCAAGTGACATAAGGGGATTTTTTTTTATTATCTGACGGGTTTGCGCCGGGGGTCTTCAGATTTTCCCCAAAATTGAAAATTTGGTTCATTTTTGCGACTTAAAAACACATGTATTTTTTCAGATTTCTAACATTTTTATTTTTTGAGTTAGCTTCGGTTAGATTTTTTTGTAAATAAAAAATAACCATTTTTCAAAGCTACATAACTCTGTTGTTTCTCAACGGAAATTATAAAATAGCACATCAAAATGCATTGAAATTTTAACAGCTTTCCAAATAGAATAGTTGAAAAAAATTAAATAATGACCTTCAACATGAAAAGTTGTAAATAAACTTTAAATGGCGTCTAAAAGTACCGTCTGCACCACCGAATATTTTGCAAAAAATACCATTGTATAGCTCGATTCATGATGCAACTTTCATCTGAAGACACCAAAGTGGGCCATTAACACCTTGAAGAGTTATGAAAGAAATAATGACAATAAATCTCTTTTTTGCATCGAAAACAAACAATGGTGGAACAACTGCACTCACATATGGAGATAGCAAGCACTTCTAACAACATGAAAACAAAAGAACTTATCAAAGCTGGTAAAAAACACTATTTTTTCGTCCTTTTAAGACTGCCTCTACTCGCATAACAGTGCCATATGAATTTTCGTCATTTTAGGTCAACATAAGGCTTCAACATAAAAGACTAAAAAAAGAGGTTTTGTTCTAGAAATTTCGAAAAAAATATCAATTCGTGGCTATCCTATATGAAATATACCTGAATAACAATCCCATATTTGGAATACCACGGATTTGGTTACTTTTCAATGTTTCTTTCGGCGATATAGTCTTTGGTTTATTGCTTCGAATCATTTAAACATTTTTTTAACTCACTTGATGTCGAATGATGCACACTAGTTTTCGAAGGCAGGTCTGACTTTCTTAGGAATGACTTCCTGAGCGAAAAACTATCGGATGCAATCAAAAATCGTAAAAAGATTCAACTTACAATGTGGAATTCATGATATTTTTTTGCAAAAGTATGTTTCTTTTTCTGACAATTGCATTTAGAAGTTCAAAAATGATCAAATTTAAGTCTTAGAAAGTAGCTTGGTGAGAAAAATATATTTTGTATGGGATTGTTATGTCAGTAGATTCGAAAAAGGTTTCAAATATGGTTGATTAACAGTCCCATTATGAATAAAAATAGTGCTCTAGACCTTACCAATAGCCCAATTCCGAAAATTTCAGGTCTAACGATTTATTATGACAACCTAGAAACGATTTTCGTTTATGCTGAAAGTGGTGGTCACAATTTAAAAATATATTCCAAAACAGAAAAAGCTGATTGTCTCGCTTCCTTATTTTTGTATATGGGACTGTTATGAAAGAAGGGGCGGTAGATTGTTGCAGCTTAACTGACTTCATGTTATATCCAAAAATCTAATAACGTATTCGTTTATACCCAGTTTCGCACCAGATCACAACAAGTATTTTTAGAAGTTTATGCGTTAAGATTTGCATCCGTAATTCCCCAGATTTGATTTAAAATAGACGGTGGAACACTGAAGATTCGTGCGTGAGCGATCGAGGTAGCAAAACACTGACGACAAATTATGTTCGTTCTAGTATGGTAAACCTCAAAACTGGGCGAATCTAGAAAACGAAGTAACATATTTTCATCATTTTACAGCCTGGGCTGGCCACACTGAGCTCTTTGATTATTTCTTCAACATTTGTGCCACTTTTTCATACTTTTTTGATCAATGGGAAAGGTTTTTGGTGTCCAGTGCTTAGCTCCCGATATAAAACCTATGTAAAGCACGTCTATATTTCATGTTTTTAATCACATTTTTGTGATCCCAAACACAGGGACTGAACCTTCTACTATTGGCATTGATTATGCTTCACAATGATCTTTGATCGAAAAATTAATAAGTTATATAGTATATGACCAGGTTGTAAAAGCAACATTCCCATTATTAAACAAAACGATACTCAGAATTTTGGTTAAAATTTAAAGTCATTTTTGCTGCAAACACTCTACAAAGCACAAAAAAGTAGTGTTTTTTTACCTGCTTTGGTAAGTTCTTTTGTTTCCATGTTGTTAGAAGTGCTTGCTATCTCCATATGTGAGTGCAGTTGTTCGACCATTGTTTGTTTTCGATGCAAAAATAGAGATTTATTGTCATTATTTCTTTCATAACTCTTCAAGGTGTTAATGGCCCACTTTGGTGTCTTCAGATGAAAGTTGCATCATGAATCGAGCTATACAATGGTATTTTTTGCAAAATATTCGGTGGTGCAGACGGTACTTTTAGACGCCATTTAAAGTTTATTTACAACTTTTCATGTTGAAGGTCATTATTTAATTTTTTTCAACTATTCTATTTGGAAAGCTGTTAAAATTTCAATGCATTTTGATGTGGTATTTTATAATTTCCGTTGAGAAACAACAGAGTTATGTAGCTTTGAAAAATGGTTATTTTTTATTTACAAAAAAATCTAACCGAAGCTAACTCAAAAAATAAAAATGTTAGAAATCTGAAAAAATACATGTGTTTTTAAGTCGCAAAAATGAATCAAATTTTCAATTTTGGGGAAAATCTGAAGACCCCCGGCGCAAATTGTCAGATAATAAAAAAAAATCCCCATAATTCAACCATGCAAATAAATCGACCATCTGAAGACATAATCGGACCATGTAACACAATCTGAATATGCAATATAATCTCGACCATGCAACACAATCGACCATGTGACATAATCCGATCATGCAACATAATAGGATCATGTACCATGGATAAGCGGACCAAGTGAACTAATCCGTCCATGCAACATAATCTGACCTTATGACATAATCGACCATGTGACATAATCGGATCATGCAAAATAATCGGACAATGTGACACAATCCGGCCATGCAACATAATCGGACTATGTGACATAATCGACCATGTGACATAATCGACCATGTAACATAACCGGACCATGTGACATAATTCAGCCATTCAACAAAATTCGACTATGTGACACAATCCGGCCATGCAACATAATCGACCATGTGACATAATCCGATCATGCAACATAATCGACCATGTGACATAATCGGATCATGCAACATAACCGGACCATGTGACATAATCCGGCCATGCAACATAATCGGACTATGTGACATAATCCGACCATGCAACATGATCGGATCATGCATCATAATCGGACTATGTGACATTATCCGACCATGCAACATAATCGACCATGTGACATAATCCGATCATGCAACATAATCGGACCATGTGACACAATCCGACCATGCAACATAATCGGACTATGTGGCATAATCGACCATGTGACATAAATCGACCATGTGACACAATCCGATCATGCAACATAATCGACCATGGGACATAAACAGATCATGCAACATAACCGAACCATGTGACATAATCCGGCCATGCAACATAATCGAACTATGTGACATAATTAGACCATGCAACATAATCCGACCATGCAACATATTTGGACCATGTGACATAATCCGATCATGCAACATAATCGGACTGTGACATAATCCAACCATGCAACATAATCGACCATGTGACATAATCCAACCATGCAACATAATCGACCATGTGACATAATGCGATCATGCAACATAATCGGACCATGCGACATAATCCGACCATATGACATAATCCAACCATGTAACATAATCGCCCATGTGACATAATCGGATCATGCAACATAATCGGACCATGTGACACAATCCGAACACGCAACATAATCGACCATGTGACATAAATCGACCATGTGACATAATCCGATCATGTAACATAATCAGACTACGGGACATCATCCAACCATGCAACATAATCGACCATGTGACATAAATCGACCATGTGACATAATCCGATCATGCAACATAATCCGATCATGCAACATAATCGGACCATGTGATATAATCGGGTCATGCAACATAATCGACCATGTGACATAATACCATGCGACATAATCCAACCATGCAACATAATCCGATCATGCAACATTATAGGACCCTGTGACATAATCGGACCATGCAACATAATCCGATCATGCAACATAATCCGACCATGCAACATAATCGAACCATGTGACATAATCCGACCATGCAACATAATCGGACCATGTAACATAATTTGATTATGCAACATTATTCGACTATGTGACATAATTTGACAAACAACGCCACTTGCGATGACCTGTAGGATCCACTGGACGCCTCCGCCGCTGGCTGTCTACTAGACTGGCCCATAACAAAAAAAATCCTTATATTCCACGCGGCACCCCCTAGGTTGGTGCATTTAGGTGAAAAAATGACTTTCTGAAAGTTTCAGATCATTTGGAAGAAGCACGAGCTGGCGCAAAGGACTTGAAATTTGTATGGAGATTTTCGGCAAAATGTATGAAAAATCGACATACTTTCACTCTTGGTGTTCTAAAATATGTTTCCAGCATGCAAGAAAGCTCAGAATTTCAGGAATTGTAGTTCAAACAATGACAAACAAGTTTGTAGAAGATTGTGACGCAATACGAGTTGACTGTGATGAGTTATAACGCAATTGAATGTGTGATTTTTTTTTCTCATTTTATCGATATATCGTGAACGGTGCATAGGTGGATTAATAGTACTAACTTGATCGCATTGTCACAGAATGAGAATTACAAATAGAAAGTTTGTGTCTTCGGCAAAGTTGTAGCTTATTTTATAACAAATATCTTTGCAAAAAATTCAAGAAAGGTTTGTGTGCAGACCTGTCCGGAGCTCCGAAGCTCGGTAGTAGTACCAGAGGGGCCACCGGATCACTAACTGCAGCGGAAACTGCACGCACTACTCGGCTTGCTCGTTTGCTCACCGACCGACTGACTGACTCCCCGCACGCTTATGTGGGATGACGCGGTATGCGTTTAACCCATTCACGACTCACACAGAGGGAATGTATGATATACGCATACATCCATTCGTGCGCCACACAGTTTGAAAAACTATAAACTGCTGCATTGTGCGACGACGCGATCAAGTTAGTGCGAATATTAGCCCATACACCGTTCACGATATATCAATGAAATGCGAAAAAAAATCACACATTCAATTGCGGATAACTCATCACAGTCAACTCGTATCGTGTCACAATCTTCTACAAACTTGTTTGTCATTGTTTGAATTACAATTCCTGAAATTCTGAGCTTTCTAGCATACTGGAAAAATACTTTAGAACACAACGAGTGAAAGTATGTCGATTTTTCATACATTTTGCCGAAAATCTCCATACAAATTTCAAGTCCTTTGCGCCAGCTCGTGCTTCTTCCAAATGACCTGAAACTTTCAGCAAGTCATTTTTTCACCTAAATGCACCAACCTAGGGGGTGCCGCGTTGAAAAAAATATTGAAAAAATCATTCCATACAAATTTGGGCCAGTCTACTGTCTACGCTGCTGCCCGTCATCGCTGCTCACCGTCTACGCTGCTCACTGGTCCACGGTTGCCACTGAACTGCTGCAAATCGATATCTGAGTCGGATTACCACTGGTGGGATCCACACTCAGATCAAAGCGCAGCAAACGTCTGCTCAGTTCGACGGCAAACAGAGAAAGAAACCGAGTCGACCAAAAAGCCCTTTGTTTTATACCTTTCGTAGGGAGGGAAAAAACCCATCAAAGCAGGCGTTGGTGATGACGTCATAATCCTTTAGATAGGATGTCTTTGAAAGAGGCGTTTTTCGTGACGCGAGTTCCGTTCACAAATTTCATTTGGCACATGAGTTAAAATATATAAAGGAGTCAACATTGATACTGACAAGTCTTTCAATAACTTGACAATACGAAACATACGTGTGGAAGGCTGTTGAAGTACAATAGAAAACGTGGGTAAACAATCACTACCCCCACTATGTAGGTGAGTATATCAAGAATTAAACCTGCAAAAAAAAATCGAGGGGACGCGTGGTTCGGCAGAACAAAAAAGGGTCCCTTGTATGAAGTACGTCTTTGGAAATTTTCCCTCAACAGACGGCTAACTGACAAGTTTTGCATTTGAAAGTTTTCCTCCGGTTTGAAAGGGGCAGTTCAGTGTACCTTTGGTGGTTAAATGTAAACAATGAAATGGCAAAAAGGAACAGTCGAATTGGCCCAGGTGACGCCTAATATGCGGGCTTATCCAACATTAGTCATGCTTCTTTTACTGTCCTTTGCAGGTTTATCTCGTTGTTTAGTTGGTAGGGTTTTTTTTTAATTTTTGGAATATTTTTAATGCACTATTTCAAGATGAAAAATTCATTTTTATCATGATTCGGCATCATCTTTCATGTTTTGATGATTTTTCTTTCGTCCCGAACGTACCTGAAAATTGAAATGGATTTTGGCTGCCGCCTCCTCACCCATTCAAAGTTCGTTACGCCGCCATTCCAGCTTTCGCGAATGCTTTCTCGAATACTTTCGGTGCCTTTTAACGGAAAATCGTGCGAAAATTTCCATCCACCTTTCATTATCCTTTCGGTCTTTTAATGGAGCGCAAATTTTAAGTTTCGTTTTCCCCTTCTGTCGGTTCCATGTTTCCCGAAAGGGTTGTTTTTGTCACTCAAAGGACCTGCAAAAAAAACTTACAAATATCTACCCGCCCTTTTGACTACCGGCAAACAAACAACTCAACCGGCAAGGCGGTCACGTTTTCAGAAAGCGATAAAGCTGATAGCTTCTCGTGAAATTCGTGGTGGTGAAAAGTGGGTGACTTTCCTTAACCCGGTTATCGGCCTTTTGTGCCGGGGAGCCAGCCAAGCTTCAAACTTATGAAGGAGGATAAAAGTTAATGCGTATTTTTTCAGTTTGTTTTGCCTCCCCGGGGAAAACGTCTTTACAAATTTTGATTTATGTACGCTTGGAGACAGATTAAATTAGGTGTCTGTTGAAATTGTTGTCATAATTTTGTTTTATTCCCACTGAAACATTGCTTTGAGATTAACTTGAGTAACAGAAACTAATGTAGCTGCCTACACGATTACTGTACAATCTATTTGACTTGAAACATGGTAGTTTATCAAATGTTGTTAGCATGTTTGGCTTAGTTAGGTGTCATAACTTCTTTATGAGTTTTTCAATGTACAAAGTTTTCCTAGTCTTCTATTTAATCTCCCATAAATTTATTTTAATTATTTTTGAAATTCAAATATTTCTTCTTTTTTTTTGTTTCATCAACCCACTATCAGCACCCTTCAGTGAAATAAATTTTCCATCCCACAGCAAAGTCATTCCCGTCCCCCTTTCGGCAACTTTTGCAGCCTTAAGGACAGCCCAAGGTTAGCTGTTCTGGTGAACCAAATTCTACATCCCATGATGAAGGGAGGTAACAACTGTGGTCTTTTTTATCGAGACGAAATGAGGGGGTGCAACGAAAATATTTTGAAATTAAATTTAAGACAGCTTTCTCCACTCCCTAATCGATGACGGCTGCCGGTTTAAGAGGAATAGGAAAGCAGCAAATGTAATCAACGTGAATCAAACCACGGCGTGCGTCTTCTCTGTCGAGCCAGTCTGGAAAATCTTTCAGCTCATCATTTTTCACGCCATGTAGACCGAAATTATATTTTTCTTTTCATGCTACACAGAAAGGAATTTGCTCTTTCTTACGTTGCATGTATTTGTTGAACTCATTTGTTATCGAATTGATTGAAAATGGAAACTTAAAGCAGTAAAAAGAATAATAAGAATTATATGACTTTGAACCAAGTAAACTATCCAGTGTGTTAATGTTGATGAAAATCACACGGAACACGAAGAGATGTATTGAAACATGGTCCTAGTAACTTCAGAGGCGAATATTTGTTTTTTTCATCATTAACTTTGGTTTCCTTCGGCCGATTTCTTTCGAAAACGGGATTTCTTGAAGCCCAAACTATGACAAATATTTCATACCGAGACTGCAATTTGATTCGAATTAAGATAAAAAAGTTATAAGGCTTCAAAAATGGGCTAACTTTTTTAAGGGTTGTAAATATTCATCACGGTTAATGCTGCGTCGAAATGTTCGAACGCTCCGACTCATTAACAAGAATGCCAATGGCTTTTTGCTCCCATATGTTTTATCGATGCCTTTTGGGTCACCAAGCATCAGTGTACAATTTGAGATTATTTGGTTGGTTCTTGAGTAAGTGCAACGCGTTACAATTTTGCATGGAAATTTGTATGGAAGAAGAAATTTCTGCACATTTAATCATCCAGAAAATTCAATTTAGCATGAAATTAAGTTGGTCTTTGATTTTTGGTTTTGACTATTCTTGAGCTTGATTTTTTTGCCATCATGACAAGCAGCTGAGCATTTAATGAAAAAAGTTATAACCATTTCAAAATAAAAAATCTGAATCGATTGAAAAGTATTTAAAAATGACAGACTTTGCTTGCTAGAGCTGTTAATAATTTGATGAAATGTTTTTACAAAGGTTATATAAATCAACAAATTCCTTGTCTATGCAAAGCAGTTTTTTGATATTTTTTTTATTCTCATCCTACGGTTACACAGTTTTCAAATAAGCAGTGAAAACGCATGAAATCTTTTTTGGTTTGTACTTTGTACACATGAATTGTTCTGCAAGAAGGAATATTTGTCATCCAAAGTTATATTTTTAGAACTTTCAACACAACATCTCTGGCGATTTTTAATGAAAATTTTCGTTCACCTATAACAATTTTCCTACAAAATTGAAACTCGTTACGCTAATTCAGTACTTGATGGATCGCTTCCAAATTTTTTATTGCTCTTTCTGGCAGCAAAAACAACCGAAAAAAGTTATGGGGTACACCCCCAGTTAAGAATTTGGAGAATATCGTGTTCGTGAAAAAAACAGAACTACAGATTTTGGTCGCCAGAAAGATCACGAACCTATGCAAACGGATTAAAGACCACAAGACGACAGAAATCTGTCTTACTAAAGGTCTGGGTCGGAATCTCCCGTACTTTCCTGGTGAAGATCAACCGGACACCCTGAAGAGGTGTAGATTAATCAATTTACGTATCGAAAATAGTTCTACGGCATGTCCTCGAACTGTGGACACGTCCCAATTTTGGTTTTGGTTGGTGGTTTTTCAGCAGAACTTCACATTGGCTTACCAAGGAAAGAGGTCCCAATTTTTGAGAAGGATTTTTTTTGAGGGTTAATTTCGAGTACGAAGTGGTCGGGGCGTTCGCCGGACCTGAACCCTATGGACTTGGCTGTCTAGCCGTAGCGTATACAGAAGCCCGAAATCTACTCCATAAAACATGACGGGTTGGAAGTCCTGAAGCGCCATCTAGATGAGTCCTGGGATAAAATACCACAAAAACCACCTGCGGTCTTTTTAGAATATGTACCTTGAGCTTCTGCAGCAAGTGGTTAAGCTCAAGGACAAAAATCGAAAGGCGCCAATGGATTTTGTAAATATGATCTGTTTGGATGTAAATCGTATCAAATTTTAAAGAATAAGTTTTTGTTTTGATCAAATTATTTGTTAGTTCCAATGTAGCACTTCAATTGCCGGACCCTGTAGAGTGAGAAATGTTGAGTTTTCTTTAAAATAAATTTGATTTGATCATTTAAAAAAATTAAGGTGTTTTTTGCGATCGTTACTTTTATGGCGTGGATTCCATTGATCATTTTTGGCTTCAGTGTATAGGGTAACGGACTTGTTTTGGACCGGGTACATATTTTGGACCACCTTGTAACTTTTTGCCAATATTTCTCTCATAAATCATGTTATTCATAAAAATTTTGAACAAATATAGTTAAAGCTACTTCTTATGATTCTAATCACATCTAAAATTTTATTTAAGAAAGCTGTTAGCGGAGAGAAAATTGAAAATAAAGTTTTGAATTTTCACTGTTGGACCGAATCAGGGCCATTACAAAAGGACGTGCCATTATTGGAGTCAACTTTCAAGAGGTTTGCTGCATAGCTTTGATGAATTTTACAAATACAAACATGTTCACAGCTATGATAAATCACGTGAAAATTATTTTGCAAGCTCGAAAAAGCAAAATAACTGGTTTTAATAGCAATTTGACCCATGTCAAAAATAGGTCCTACTTTATTCCTTAGGGACTTGTTTTGGACCAGTCAGCATAAACTGGGTATTAAACTTGTTCATGAACGTAATAAGACGTTGTACGACGATATGAAAGAATTATGCACACTATTTCAATCACTCATTATGAATAATATTTGGAATTTAAGCATGATTTTATTTAATCAACTCGCCAAAGCCCAAAGCAGTTGTTAAAAGCTACAGCTTAAAGAAGCCTCAAAACATGAAAACTTCGACTTGTACCAATTTTTTATTAAGTCATCGTTTTTTATGCCTCATGAAAAATTATTGAAAGTTTGGTCTAAAAGTTTCAACCATTTAGGATTGCCAGTAAAATGAGTGCACTCAGGAATGATTTTCGAGGAAAAAACTTTGGTAGGTAGGAGAAACGAAATATAAAACCCGTCTAAAGGAGGGCTTTGGAAAAAACGACAACAAATCGGCAAATATGCAACGAGTTAAGTTTTTGTAACAGTTGAAATATCTCAGTTAATATTAGAACAATTTTATCAAATAATATATTCAATTATAGCTATATATGTTTCAAAACTTGGGAAAAGGTGGTTGAAATGTGTAAATTTTACAAGCGATAAAGTACTAAGAATCTTGTTTTTAGCCCCTGTGGTTATGCAATTTAAAAAAAAACCGTTGGAAAATTACTCCAACGATAAATTTTATCCTAGAACAAAGTTAGTATCAAACTTAAAACTGAATGATTGTAAAAAAAATCTGGCTTTTTGATGGCTAAAAAGAACGCATAAATCTCGCAAATTTTATCTTTTTGAACCTATCTACAGAACTGATGCCAACCAAATCCACTAAGGTTTTGGAAGTCAAAATTCATCAATTGATGTCGCGAAGTTCATGATGTCAGACTTTCTCAACTTATCATTGGGTCGCCTGAAGAAGATTTGCATTCTGAAAATTGAGCCTAAAGATAAGCCAACTGGCCAGTATTAAACACTGCAGAACAAATTTCGTCGAGATTTCAGTGTGCTGTTAGAATTTTCATAACATTTGGAACACACTATGTAACAGAGGAATTTTACTGTTTTTACTCTATTCTTATCGAACAAACAAAACTTGACTAGTCTATAACAATAAGAAAAGACAAAATTAGCTGAATAATTCTCATAATTACGCATCAATCGCTGTCGAAATATAGCAAAATTTAGAAAAAAAAACTTATTTAGTTTAAGGGTGGTCCAAAATAGGTCCAAAGGGTGGTCTAAAATAGAAACCTGGTGGTCCAAAATACTGACCAGAGTAATGATTGGAGAAACGTGTTTTTAGGCTTAAATCTTGTTACATTGCAACAAACGACGATATTTTTCGATAGAATGAGCCTTGATCTTCGTAATGAACGGATACAGCAGTCGAAAATTGTAACATATGCTTTTTTATTCCAGAAAATAGCAAAGCCACTTCCCAAAGCGGTCCAAATAGGTCCGTTACCCTATCACCTTAATTTCCTGTTCTCTCTGTGGAAATTGAATATTGGTGTCTTCCAACAAGTTGTAGACAAAACCAATTATTCACAATAGATTATACGTAGCTTTTTGATTGATCAACAACGAAAAATGTTATTGCCTCTTTAGATATCGCTTTTTAAAGGGTTCATAAAATTGTTATGAATAAGTTAAGGTTTCCAGATTGCCCGGTTTCATCCGGGTTTGCCCGGATATTTATTACAAAATTTTACAAATATCGGGTCCAGCCTGGTTTCCGGATTTCATTGAAAAAAGCCCGAATTTTGCCCGGATTTATTCACTTTATTTGCCAATACAAAAAAAGATTAAAGATTTTGTAGAATTTCTGATTTATGTGTTCATAACGGAATTTTTTGGACAAGTTTCATAAAAAATAACCATTAGATGTTTTTTGAAAGCCTAAAAAACAATTTTAGAACAGATGATGACATTTTTTTTTCTTGATTTGTGTTGAGGAATCCATGGTTTTAAATACCGTGCGGACGTGATGACCAGAATAACGACACAGTATTTAATATACTACTATAAAACTTTATTAGAGACAAATACTTAAAAATCGCAACTGTAGTTAAAAACTGCCTATTCGTCACACGCCGGAAATAGGATTGACGTTTCAGTTGACAGCTGATGGTGCTTCCGCCAAGGGACAGTCTAGCTGTCCTGGTGAGCCAGCTGAGTGCAGAGTTGCCAGTGCTGTTATTGTTTTCCTCAACACATGGATTTTAACCAAATCAGCCCGGACATTGCCCGGATTTTGCCAGGTTTGAAGATTAAATAGCTCGAATTTTTCCAGCCCGAGTACGTACTGAAAATAATTGGCAACCTTAGATTAAGTGATATCTAGTTATTCAGACTTTTTTAAGTCTTAAATTTCCAGTACTTTTTTCCTACTTTTTTCCTTATTCAGGGTGTCGACTACCTGGAAAAACCTGGAAAATCAGGGAAAATCAGGGAATTCAATTTGCATCAGGGAATATCAGGGAATTTTTCCATCAATCAGGGAAAAAATTATGATCCTGATTTTATTTGAAGAAATTCTATTTTCTGCTAGTTTATTATCTGCTTGAAAATTTACTTCACTGTACGTTGCTCATGTATCGTTAGCCCTTTGATTTTTTGCAAACTGTATCCGGCAGTATGATGAAATACCTTACACAAAAACCGCAGAACCAGGAACTGGAGCCCGGTGCTTCTAATAGCGTTGGAAATAATACGGAAATTCCTCACATTGCTGAGAAATCGCCATCTGCCGTTCATCCTTATTCGCTTCCTTCTACCAGCAATGTTTCTTCTTCCTCGAGGACTAAATCGCTGCGCGCCGCAGAAAAAGACACTGCCGTATTCAAGATGATGTTCACTGATAGCCAAATTGCGGACAAGATTCAACTTGGTCGGGACAAAATCAGCTATACGCTGCTTTTTGGAATTGCTCCTTATTTTAGAACGGAACTCGACGATACCCTGCAGAACATAAACAATATCGTCGTTGGCTTTGATGAATCTCTAAACAAGACTACGAAAAATCGTTTGTTGCGGAAGTTGCGGATTACATATTTTACATGGCGCATTCAAAGATGGTATTCGCGCTACTGGCTGGAATATTCTCAAATATCTGAGAGGAAGCTACAACCTGATGAAGGATGTACCTACATGCCGCGCACTATGTACACAGTATTCTAAAAGTACCGTGTTTCCGTTAAAGTTTTGCGCTCACCGTTGGTTTGAGAACGTGAGCATTAGTAATCATTCTACACATGAAAAAGTTTGTTGAAGGTGTTCAAAATGACAAGATAGAGCCGACATCCGATTCATATCGAGACGTTGTTGCATGCCTCAAGGATCCGCTTCTTCTGGTCAAATTGGCTTTCTTCGTATCCGTTGGGGGCGAAGTGGAACCTTTCTTACAAGAATTTCAGTCGGACGGCCCGATAGTACCTTTTCTGTACAATTCGTTGAGTCAAATGGTTCGAGGGATAATGGAAAGATGAAGGTTGAGCAGCTGAAGAATATTAACCAGGTTCGTTTAACATATATATTTTTATTTTTTCTGTAATACCGTATTCCGAGGTGAGATTGTTTTTTTTCCTTCCAAAACATCTGATTTTCAACATGTTTGATATTAAAACAAGTTTGGCCCTACCTAAACATTTAAAACGATTTTACGCAGTTAAGGAACTTGTCATAATATTAGATTTTGCCTATAAGATTTAACCTTGAATTTGTTTAATTTAGGTTACAGTGTATGCAGTGAATGAAATAAAAAATCATCTACCATCGAAAGACATTGTTCTCAGATATTACGCTAAGAATGCAAGTAAAAAATTTCTTAAGCTCAGCGAAAAGTAAGTTCTGAAATTTCGTATCGAATGCAAAGGAATGCTGATGGCAATTGTACTTAAGTTAATGAAGCGATCGCCATTAATTTATCCTCTGACCAAGGCCGCCTCTTGCCTTGATCCGGCAGTTATCAGCAGCGATACCAAATTGGCCAAAAAACGATTTGAGAAGACTTTGGCTATATTGACTGATACTGGACGCGTTAGTGGATCCTCGGCAGATTTAGCAGTACGGCAGTATTCCGGAGTGATTGCTAGAGGCGATAAATTTGATAATTATGACCGTAGCAAAGAAAGGCTGGATCATTTTTGGAGTCGAGTGCTAGCAAATGCCAAGTGTCCAGAATTCAGAACACAGAAGAAGGCTGATACCTTGCAAGAAAAAAATGTTATGCTGAAATCATAAGAATTTCTACAAATGGATCCAAACTCGCTGGCTTATCTTAAAATGTTTAGTATCAAAAATAATAATTCCATTAATATTATCGTAATAAATTAGTATTCTCGACTCAAAGCTTTCTGTGCGTTTATTTTCGGAGGAAATATATTTTTTATAACTTTAAGTTGCTTCCTCAGGTTGTTTTCCAAATCTGGAACTTTCTGGAAAAACGACTGGAAAATCAGGGAATTTTATTACCAGATATGAGTCGACACCTTGTTATTTTGACTCGAACTTACATCACAGACTAATACTTGCATTGCAACATATTGATGAATCATGCGTTAAAATTACTGCTGTTTCTCACAGTCTATATTGTAATATTCACCCGAAAAGCTGATTTAAGTTATTTTCCAATCGTTCTTGTCATTCGATCAGAATTATCCAAAATAAAGACTACAATGTTGACATTGTCCGCCAAATCGTCTGCCCGAGTTGTCACATTGTCTGCCAATTGGCCAGACTATCAGCGTTCCTCTATTTTGCATATCAATCTATACAGCGACATAAACATCAAGTAGCAGCTTTGAACTTCAACTTGGACATCAACCGGAACAAGTCGCTTGTGCCGTGCAGACGACGCACATCCCAAAAGTGGCCATTGTTTGACGGAACCGCCCTAGTGACGGATGATGGGAGTGACAACCTGGCGGATGGCCGTTAGATAATGGAACACAGTAGGTATTTTAGTTTCGCCAGCACATTTTTGACAGTTTCATGTCACAACCGAACCATCTCGTTCCCTGAAAATGTATCTAGCAAAAAAAACACACAAAGACAATTGCCGCTCCGAATCGAATCGGACAAATTATTACGTTCGTTGCTCACATGTGGGCAGTTCAATTTTTTTTTTCTGGTGAATTACGTGCAACAGTTAGATTGGTTAGTTTACACCCGACACAGGAAGGGTGTGATTCCAATCCAGTAGTGGAGAAAATGCCAAATGCGTGTCATAAATAATTAACCAACTTCGGCTGAGGCTAGGTGAAAATATGTTTCGATTGCTAACCTAGACCCCATCAGAAAACGGTAATATAAATATAAAGTTGTTCCAGTAACATGTCTGCGCAGCTGATCACTTTAATTAATCATGGAGTAAAAATCGACGCTGTATGTGATCTTCTTGATAGACATTTAGCAGATAAGTTTGTATACAATCTGGAGATGATAGTTTGATGAAAATATGTAGTTGGCTAGAAACACCATTTTTTACAATTTTCTAACACCGGCTCTGGGGTACCAGCTTTGTACCAAAGTGTTTATCATCCGCCACTTGTAAAATAGTTTTTATTAGCATCCTTCATGGAATCTAATAGAAACTCACCCTTGACTTTATGCCTGGTTGCTAGAATATCGAGGAAATAAAAATAATTATGTTAATCTGACCAAAATTCGCAAAATAGGGTCTGAACTTGCTTCAGCGTACGAAAACAAACAGACTCCAATTTGACAACTCGAGTGCTGATTTTCCAGCAAACTAGATCAATTGCTGGCAAGCAAATTGAAAAAAAAAAAGACAAGAACAAAATCGACAGCTGAAAAATCCAGCAATTAGAAAACCGATTGCTGGTTTCCAGCAAAATTTTAGATTGCTGGAGTTTTGCTGGATTTTTTTTTTGCTGGAAATCGAAGCAAAAATTTACTGTGTACACAGCAAATTTTGGATTGGTCCCGCTGGTTTTTCAGCAAAATTTCCAGCAATAAAATTTTCTTGAAACGATCAGCAAACTCAATTGCTGGAAAATCAGTAATCGTAAAGTGCTGGAAAAATCAGCAATACGGAGAATGTTTGCTGGTATCCAGCCAAAATTTGGATTGCTGGACATTTACAGCAATTTTGTTTTGTTGAAAATCGAGGTCAAAATTTACAGTCCCCCTTATTCTGCGCCGCGCGTGAGGTGACGATAGTCGAATCGAGTCGGAGTCACGTGAGTCTTGTCACCTTATTCCCGAAGCCGATGTGGGGATTTTTTTTATTATCTGACGGGTTTGCGCCGGGGGTATTCAGAGCTTCCCCAAAATTGAAAATTTGGATCATCTTTACGACTTAAAAACACATGTATTTTTTCAGATTTCTAACATTTTTATTTTTCGAGTTAGCTTCGGTTAGATTTTTTTGTAAATAAAAAATAACCATTTTTCAAAGCTACATAACTCTGTTGTTTCTCAACGGAAATTATAAAATAGCACATCAAAATGCATTGAAATTTTATCAGCTTTCCAAATAGAATAGTTGAAAAAAATTAAATAATGACCTTCAACGTGAAAAATTGTAAATAAACTTTAAATGGCGTCTAAAAGTACCGTCTGCACCACCGAATATTTTGCAAAAAATACCATTGTGTAGCTCGATTCATGATGTAACTTTCATCTCAAGACACCAAAGTGGGCCATTAACACCTTGAAGAGTTATGAAAGAAATAATGACAATAAATCTCTTTTTTTGCATCGAAAACAAACAATGGTCGAACAACTGCACTCACATATGGAGATAGCAAGCACTTCTAACAACATGGAAACAAAAGAACTTATCAAAGTTAGTAAAAAACACTATTTTTTCATCCTTTTCAGACTGCCCCTACTCGCATAACAGTCCCATATGAATTTTCGTCATTTTAGGTCAACATAAGGCTTCAACATAAAAGACTAAAAAAGAGGTTTTGTTCTAGAAATTTCGGGAAAAAAATATCAATTCGTTCCTGTCCTATATGAAATATACCTGAATAACAGTCTCATATGTAAAATACCACGGATTTGGTTACTTTTCAATGTTTCTTTCGGTGAAATAGTCTTTGGTTTATTGCTTTGAATCATTTAAACATTTTTTTAACACACTTGATGTCGAATGATGCACACTAGTTTTCGAAGGCAGGTCTGACTTTCTTAGGAATGACTTCCTGAGCGAAAAACTATCGGATGCAATCAAAAATCGTAAAATGATTCAACTTACAATGTGGAATTCATGATATTTTTTTGCAAAAGTATGTTTCTTTTTCTGACAATTGCATTTAGAAGTTCAAAAATGATCGAATTTAAGTCTTAGAAAGTAGCTTGGTGAGAAAAATATATTTTGTATGGGACTGTTATGCTAGTAGATTCGAAAAAGGTTTCAAATATGGTCGATTAACAGTCTCATAATGAATGAAAATGGTGCTCTCGACCTTACCAATAACCCAATTTCGAAAATTTCAGGCCTAACGATGTATTCTGACAACCTAAAATCGATTTTCGTTTATGCAGAAAGTGGTGGTTACAATTTAAAAATATATTCCAAAACAGAAAAAGCTGATTGTCTCGCTTGCTTATTTTTGTATATGGGACTGTTATGAAAGAAGGGGCGGTAGATTGTTGCAGCTTTACTGACTTCATGTTATATCCAAAAATCTAATAACGTATTCGTTTATACCCAGTTTTGCATCAGGTCACAACAAGTTATGCACATTTTACTGTTATTTTTAGAAGTTTATGCGCTAAGTTTTGCATCCGTAATTCCCCAGATTTGATTTAAAATGGACGGTGGAACACTGAAGATTCGTGTGTGAGCGCTCGAGGTAGCAAAACACTGACGACGAATTATGTTCGTTCTAGTATGGTAAACTTCAAAACTGGGCGAATGTAGAAAACGAATACGGTAAAAGTATCATATTTTCATCATTTTACAGCCTGGTCTGGCCACACTGAGCTCTTTGATTATTTCTACATCATTTGTGCCACTTTCTCATACTTTTTTGATCAATGGGAAAGGATTTTGGTGTCCAGTGCTTAGCTCTCGATATAAAAACTATGTAAAGCACGTCTATATTTCATTTTTTTAATCACATTTTTGTGATCCCAAACACAGGGACTGAACCTTCTACTATTGGGATTGATTATGCTTCACAATGATCTTTGATCGAAAAATTAATAAGTTATATAGTATATGACCAGGTTGTAAAAGCAACATTCCCATTATTAGTTATATCACTTGAACAATACGATACTCAGAATTTTGGTTAAAATTTGAAGTCAGTTTTGCTGCAAACACTCTACAAAGCACGAAAAAGTTGTGTTTTTTACCTGCTTTGGTAAGTTCTTTTGTTTCCATGTTGATAGAAGTGCTTGCTATCTCCATATGTGAGTGCAGTTGTTCCACCATTGTTTGTTTTCGATGCAAAAAAAGAGATTTATTTTCATTATTTCTTTCATAACTCTTCAAGGTGTTAATGGCCCACTTTGGTGTCTTCAGATGAAAGTTGCATCATGAATCGAGCTACACAATGGTATTTTTTGCAAAATATTCGGTGGTGCAGACGGTACTTTTAGACGCCATTTAAAGTTTATTTACAACTTTTCATGTTGAAGGTCATTATTTCATTTTTTTCAACTTTTCTATTTGGAAAGCCGATAAAATTTCAATGCATTTTGATGTGCTATTTTATAATTTCCGTTGAGAAACAACAGAGTTATGTTGCTTTGAAAAATGGTCATTTTTTATTTACAAAAAAATCTATCCGAAGCTAACTTAAAAAATAAAAATGTTAGAAATCTGAAAAAATGCATGTGTTTTTAAGTCGCAAAAATGAACCAAATTTTCAATTTTGGGGAAAATCTGAAGACCCCCGGCGCAAATTGTCAGATAATAAAAAAAAAATCCCCATGTGACATATCATACGATTTGTCACTTACGCTGACTACTAGATTAGGATAAGAACACAAAAAAATTCATTCTAAAAGACGTTTCTCACCTAAAGCGACTACTGGAATCGGGTGACACGACTATCGTCACCTCACGCGCAGCGCAGAATAAGGGGGAGTGTATTGTCCTTAAAAGAAATCCGGGAATGTAACCGAAATAAATATTCGATTTTCCTTGTTTCATTCAAGATTTTTCTGCCATCTTGTAAGATGTAGCTCTAGTGATTCATTAAAACAGGATTTCTCAACTATCGACTGCCTACAATGCAATGAGGTACATTATACAGCAGTGATTGAAATCCTCACCAATTTTCTCATCAGAGGCATTCAAAATACACGCTCTGAGGCCTCGTTTAGCTATACAGGAGACGATACATATATATTCATTCAAACCTCCCCCCATGAGGAGGATCTGCTCTGAGAGACACTATTCGTTTGCTGCCTCGAACGAACTCTCTCAACGTTCGGTTGCTACATGATGCAAGAAGAAGACGAGGCACACATACTCATTTACGTTCTTGAATTTGAATAACTCCAGCCGATAGCTGTCGTTGAGGAGAACATCTTCAACCTCGCCGCAAAGGTTGAGGCAACAACAAAAACAACCGAACTTATTGCATTGCACAGGCCCGCAACGTATGGTGCAAAGAGAGGGGAGGAAAAAGAAACGAAAAAGCTAGCTGCCGGCGTGCGGTTGCTGTGCAGTAAAGGCAGAAACACAATACAGCGTCGGTCGTCGCGTCACGTCAGCGGTCAACGCTGTCGATAAGTACTAAAACGCGGACGCGACGCACCCGACGATTTTTGCATCACAATTCAGCGTCATGAGACATCTAAGATGTTTCATGACGCTGAATTGTGATGCAAAAATCGTCGGGTGCGTCGCGTCCGCGTTTTAGTACTTATCGACAGCATTGACCGCTGACGTGACGCGACGACCGACGCTGTATTGTGTTTCTGCCTTAATAGCAATAGGAGAAAAACCTCACGCATTCGATCCAGGCACAAACGAGGAGACTCGGGTTTGCTCTGCCTTTTGAATTCGGTTCCATCAAGCTTGTAACAGGAGATGAGTGAGAGCCATTCACGGAAAATAAAAAAAAGGTAAAATTTACCTTTTTTCAATTCACCTAGCAAAAAGGTAGATTTTACCATTTTCTCATTCACCTAGCAAAATAGTAAATAATACCGTTTTCCCATTCACTGTTTTAAAAGGTAAATGCTTGTTTGTTTGATTGGTTTCTTCTATAATAATCAATTTAAAAAAAACACAATTCATGAAAAAATTGGTATTTATTTGAAATAAATAGGGACTGTTACCTAATATTTATTTTTGAAATATATCACCGTGTTCTTTAAAAATTGTTGAGGCAAGTCCTTTGTTCGCCAAGCTTGTCAGGTCCGGTTTGTCCGGAATAATATCTGAAGGCTGACGGGAATACAACACGAAGCTCTGTGGGCCGATCTGAAACAAAAGCAAAGTATTATGGAGAGAACCAGCACAACTAAATGAAATCTAAGAAAACACTTACCATTTTGTTCCGATTTTCACATATTGTGCACGAAGCAGAACTTGTTCCTAAACGGCAAAACAGCTTAACCTCAATAAACGGATTCGTCAAATAGTTACTTTTTTTTGAGATCATTTGTACCGTTTTGTTTAGCTCAATCCAGGTCAACTTCACCTCGCTACGAGGTAAGTTTTACCTTATTTGGATTTACCTTTCTTTCTAGGTGGATTATACTTTTTTATTCAGCTCAATTCAGGTGAACTTCACCTCGCTAATTTACCTTTTTTGGATTCACATTTTTTCTCGGTGAATTGTACCTTTTTTCATTCTTCGTTTCAGGTATATTTTACCTCGCTGTGAGGTGAGTTTCACCTCGAATAGGTAGAAGTTACCTTTTTGGCTTTTGCGAGCATTCACCTTTGCTGTCTCGGTAAATTTTACCTTTTTATTATTTTCCGTGTTCGTTTGGTTTTTTGGATTCGCTGCCTCGAATGCATATTGCTTCGTGAAGGCGGGCCATGTTGAGAGCGTATATATCATCGGTTTCATCGTTTTCGCTGCCTCAAAGCAACCTTTGCTTCCGAATAAAGCGTTGAGCGAGAGATGGTTGATCAACTCATGCTCAGCTAAATTCAATCACTGTTATACAGTGAGCGAAATAAGAATAGCACCACTATGTGTTTTGCTTGTTAAAATATGAATGATAGAAAATTACAGAAATTTTCGTCCACAGTTTGTTCTGAATTGCTTAACGGATAAATCAAGCATTAGTTTACTTTTTTTGGACATAGCAAATGGCGTCGGGGACCAAAAATGTGA